>NC_042993.1:27534744-27827244 GCF_901001165.1 Salmo trutta | reverse complement strand
TTGGAGTAAACTAATGGACAACAATACTTAGGCTTCTACTTCCACTTTATGCATACTACATACATTATACATACATTTTACATACACAATCTATTTTACAATAGTTATATTTTGTTTGTTTTTAGTCCTTTTCTACTTCAACCCTCAACCTCTCCCATCTATTTCTGATGTCCATCCAGTTTGTTTTCTGTTTGACATACAGTTGAAGTCGGAAGTTTACATACACTTAAGTTGGAGTCATTAAAACTCGTTTTTCAACCACTCCACAAATTTCTTGTTAACAAACTATAGTTTTGGCAAGTCGGTTAGGACATCTACTTTATAACCTGGAAGGCCGCTCAGCAAGAAAGAAGCCACTGCTCCAAAACCGCCATAAAAAAGCCAGACTACGGTTTGCAACTGCACATGGGGACAAAGATTGTACTTTTTGGAGAAATGTCCTCTGGTCTGATGAAACAAAAATAGAACTGTTTGGCCATAATGACCATCATTATGTTTGGAGGAAAAAGGGGGATGCTTGCAAGCCGAAGAACACCATCCCAACCGTGAAGCACGGGGGTGGCAGCATCATGTTGTGGGGGTGCTTTGCTGCAGGAGGGACTACTGCACTTCACAAAATAGATGGCATCATGAGGGAAGAGGAAAATTATGTGGACATATTGAAGCAACATCTCAAGACATCAGTCAGGAAGTTAAAGCTTGGTCGCAAATGGGTCTTCCAAATGGACTTAAGGATGGCTTAAGGACAACAAAGTCAAGGTATTGGAGTGGCCATCACAAAGCCCTGACCTCAAGCCTATAGAAAATTTGTGTGCAGAACTGAAAAAGCGGAAGCGAGCAAGGAGGCCTACAAACCTGACTCAGTTACACCAGCTATGTCAGGAGGAATGGGCCAAAATTCACCCAACTTATTGTGGGAAGCTTGTGGAAGGCTACCCGAAACGTTTGACCCAAGTTAAACCATATAAAGGCAATGCTACCAAATACAAATTGAGTGTATGTAAACTTCTGACCCACTGGGAATGTGATGAAAGAAATAAAAGCTGAAATAAATCATTCTCTCTACTATTATTCTGACATTTCACATTCTTAAAATAAAGTGGTGATCCTAACTGACCTAAGACAGGGATTTTTACTAGGATTAAATGTCAGGAATTGTGAAAAACTGAGTTTAAATGTATTTGGCTAAGATATATGTAAACATCTGTCTTCAACTGTATATTTTTAACTGTGCTGTTTCACTAAAGTTCTGAACCTATATGAGGAAGGAATGATTGATAAAGGCATTCAAAATGGCCCCATGTCTTTTGAATGATGTGTCAGTCACCAGTGACAACTGTACAGTTTGTGACTTGTGGCTCCTTATGAACACATTGACACATTTTAAAAAGGGCTTTGTTGTCATTTCCTTGTGGTTAACCCGCTTATCTATGTAGCTCGTGCCCTCTACTCATCCATAATTTCCTCTTCACAGAAGAGAGGGAAACTGTTCTCTTTCTGTCCGTATCAGACCTTTTTTTATTAAGTCTAATTTTAGTTTACCTTTGACCCTCCTCCATATCTTATTTCTGGCTCTGTGCCTCCTGCCGATACCATTTCTCTTCTCTCAAATCCCTCCTCTTTTACAGTAACTGTTTCCCTCTAAAAAAGATTGTTCTGGACTAATGAAAAGGCTGTCTATTCTCTCTTTGGATGATTATGGAGTTTCATGAAGTTGCAAAATGGATGTGTTTAATGGAAATGTCTGTGCTGTAACAGTTATGATTAATGGCCTATCAAATATGTTTTATGAAGTACAGTTTTCAGTTGTCTTTGCAGGTTCATACGGATGAAGGATCACTTTCAATAGGCCTTATGTGAAAGAAATTAGGAAAATACTGCCGTACCAACAAACCCTATTTATTTACTTTAGTTTATTTCACGTTACACTAGCAGTTTTAGCCTGAGAGGGAATGTGCACTCCATCACGCATATTCAATGCCATTTTTAAAAAATAGTTTGTTCCCATGGCAGTTTCAGAAGCCCACTCTCTGTAATGTGTTCCAGATGCTCTCCAGATGTGCTTTCCAGCTCATAGACTTCCCGGGCCATGCCAGAATCATGTCGCCAATGCTGAGATGGGGGGAACCAATCTATAGGGCTCACTCGAGAAGCCAAAGCCCTAAACAACAAATACTGATCATCAAATCTCATCAAATATCCGACAGTAAATCTCTCCTTGTTTTTCTTCCTTCATCCTCTATTTTTTTGTTAATTGTGATAAGTCAACTTGTTTTCAGATTCAGTATGCTATAAGTTAATGTTCTGGTGTGACTGACACAACCACTTTTATCCAGCTGCAAAAGTATAATACCGACATGCGTCACTGCGGATCACTTCATTTCAGTGTGTTTGTATTTTCAAGGTTTTAATTAGATTCACTTTAGCACCTATTCTAAAAGACATATTAAAAAATGAGAAAAGGGTACATTTATAAAGAATTAACTAATATAGTTTTGTTTTTGTGGACTGAAAGTCAACTGCAATGCAGCACTGAGTTAACAACAATAGTACAAACGTGCCTCCCAATGGACACATGCAGCATTGCAGAATAGTTGCAAAATATTGCTTGCTAAATCACTGGAGTATTTAATATTTAAAAAAAGACACAAAATAGTTACTCTTATATACAATGACAGTTTGCACAAAAGATACAAGTAGTTTGTTCAGTTGACTCATGTTCCCCAAACACTATGCTTCAAAATATTCCCAAACATGCCCCAAAAAATAAGAAATATGCTTTTAGAGGAAAATAAGCACTGAGAAACATGGCCCACATTCGATGTATAAAACCAGTCCTCTGTATTGTTGGGTGATGTTGTTCTTTCAAGGAAATATACAATATCATCAGTATAAAATAAAACGCATTTTCTACCCAAAGGCCGGGATTCAATGCAAGGTGTGTTAAAGCACGCCACACTATAACGTACTTTTAAAAGTGCTTTAGGCTTGGTCCAACGTGTGCAGCATTTACCATGTAAATCTTAGGGAAAAGTCCCTTAAAAGACACATTGTCAATTGTATTGTGCACTACGCTATAACCCACCTTGAGTTGAATCCCGGCTACAAAGTATTTGGTTGATATATACAAAAAATGTTGGTCAATTCACTTGGTCCCTTGCCAATCAAGTCCAGAATGCACTCAAACAAAATGGCTGACTACAATCTAGGGCTGGATTCAATCGTTATCGCGAAAGTATCGCGGAAGGTCTGCGTTAAAATGTAAAGTTAAACTTCGGGATTTTGACAATGAAGACCTTTGTGTATTTCCCCAGAGTCAGATAAACTCAAGGTTAGAGGTAGTTTTGCGAGCCAATGCTAACTATAGAGTTAGGGCAATGGCTGGAAGTCTATGGTGTCTACTAGCATGCTAGTAGATACTTCAGGTCATTGCACAAACGCTAGTTAGAAATTGCTTCTAACTGCATGCAGAGACATGAAAATGGTATCCACGGGTTCATCTGAATCCGGGGAAGTAGACTTTCCAAAATCCCGAAGTATCCCTATAAAGGTAATTTCCGATGCAGTGTTTACCGTAAATGCAAATGCGGGAACATTGCCTTCACATTTTTTTATCAAGCTATAAAGGGGAACTTCCACGATACTTCAGAGATACGGATTGATTCCAGGCCTTAATGTGGCATCAGCTGGTATGTCTGCAGAGGAAGCAGACATGTATCCTTTCCATCCCCTCTTGCACTCCAACGTCAGGAACATTTGAATTTCCTTTCAAGTTTGTGTTCAAGGGAAAGACATAGCAGAGCCTTACTTAGATGAACTGCCCGGTCATGGTGTCAGTTAGGATGAATGTTTAGTCCTAAGACCATGTACTTCCTCCTGCACAGGGGAAACATTGTGTTAATATTCAGTTAAATCAAAAGCTTGTGTTATGCTCCAAACATTGTACGTTCCACTGCATGCTCAAAACAAGACATGCTAACCTCTCACTATTACAATAACAGGGGAGGTTAGCATGTTTTGGGGGTATACTATTTGTGTGATATTTGTGCGACATTTGACAGTTTGCACTTTAACCTCATAGTCATGGTATCATCTCAAATTTAAAGTGCTGGAGTACAGAGCCAAACAACAAAAAATGTGTCACTGTCCCAATACCTTTGGAGCTCACTGTAAATATTCCACATACCTGCAGAGCCACACGTTTGTTTCTCTCATCTCTCAGTTCCTCTTTCAGTTCCTGTATGTCTTGTCTAGAAGGAAAGAACAAATATATATACATATATCAATAGATGCACTAAGAGGTCAAAGAAGAGTAAGAAAATGAAGGAATGGTTTACATTTTTGGCAGGAGAGATGTAGCCTGGTTAACCCATACTGAAGTGTTTCAACAATGGTGAGCCCAGCATTCAGTCTGATTTAACCAGGCTAGGAGAGATCTGACTGGAAGTGTGCAGGGACTTTTTCTCCTGTCTTTCCAGTTTTACATTTTGCCTCCAGCACCTTCACTAGTCGTTTTTGAGTGTGCGGTAGATTCTGTCTTTTATCAAAATAGTTGAAAATAGCTTGGTGGAACAACTGAACAAATGGGTTAATGTACCTGATTCCTCAAGTTTTTCCCCTGGTTATCTAGAAGTCTGAATAAATGAGTAATACTACTTACTCGTGTCTGTTTTGCAGCAGCTCCAGAGCAATCTTCAGTTCCCTGACCTCAGCTTGTAGGCTGTCCAGACAAGGCTTCTCCTCCTGAGCTGCCCTGGCCTCCACTATAGCCTTGGGAAGCGTTAGCCTGGAGGGTACCGGATTCTTGGGAGGATGTTCAGGCTTGGATGATGGTGAATGACTTTCTGCAACCTGCAATGTTTAGACAAGGTATCTCAATGTTTTGTCAACGAGTGACAGGTCCAGCATTCAAGCACTTTGGAATTAAATCTACTCAATCTCAGTAAGCTTATTTAAAGTCAGTTGTTACTTTGTGGCTAATTGATACTTTGAGAGAGATACATTGACGTTATGTTAATTTTGTGTTCTACGTACTTGCCAACAAGGCCTAAGATGATGATAGAGTATTCATGTATATGGAATCAAAGTCAATTTTGCAAACATTCAGCAGTTTAGCCGATTTTTCTGCATCTGTCTGGTCCCTGCCACTCAGAGCCTAGGGTTAGAACAACAACCATGACCTTAATGACGATTCCTTTTTAAGAGTCATTTCTCAAGTCATGGCCTCACTAACCCTTCATGGCATGCAACTTGTCAAGCCACTTATGAACAGGCCATCTCTCTCTCTCTCTGGGCGGGTGAGTTAAGACTTAGTGGGCCAGATGGGCCACGTCATACGAACAAACAGTCTTCAGGGAAACTCTGGAGGAATGAAATCTAACAAGGGCCACTATTCTCCACTGATATGCCCCTATGACTGTGATGACAGTGATTCCTCTAGGCAGATGTGTACTTGTGGCGTGACATTAGAAAATGACATCAGACTAACCAGAGAATGTATCATCATCTCTATGTTAACCTGGGGTTGTGGGTTCATAATGTCACTGCATGATGAGTGTTGGGCCACACTGCCCCCCTGTGGTTTCAGAGGGGATGTGGAGTACAGCGTGCACCTTTGGGCAGATATAGACTGGTGGCGTCATGACAATAGACAAATCAGGGATTGTATCATCATCACTATGATAACCTAGGGGTTGTGGGTCTACTGTCATGTGATGTGTCATGTGTCATGTGATTAAGCCACATTGTCTCCCTGTGGTTTCAGAAGGAAACATAACTGTGTGTGGTGTCCATGTTAGGACACACATATGACAACGACACTAACTCAAAGTGACTCTGACAACTTCCATGGATGTGTGACTCTGTCCTAATATGCGATCTGTCCTAAATCAAATCAAATACAATTTTATTGGTCGCATACTCATATTTAGTAAATATTATTGTTCCTGGTATGTCATAATATGTACACTGTACAGAGGTACATTCTGTACCATAATAATATTGATAATAATACAGTATGGTATATTGTTGCCATACCTGTGGACCGGTGACGAGGTCTGATGGGGGTCGTCTCTGTGGGGGTTTGGCTCTGTTGGCTGTGGGGTGACTCAGTTTCTCAGGGGACACCACCACTCCGTCAAACTGGTCCAAGTTGCTCTCCTCTGTACATTGTGGTGAAAGGGGAGGGAGATCGCCATTGGCTCTAATGGGAGAAAATCATTTCAGAGAAATGAAACATTCCTTCTTTCAGGCCTACACTGGTTGATTCATAAGGTTAACTTGACCCAAATTGCTCTGATGTAGAGAGAGAAAACTGAAAGAGATGCTTCATTTTCTACGGTTGAGATTATCAGTTGATGAAAATTGCTGGTTCGGTGTGGAAAATGTGGCATCCTGTTTCCTCTTGCAGGCTCTTAGAGGCAGGTGCTGATGCACTGCATATTGAAACCTCAATGAGTTATTGTTTAGCCAAACATTAAGACTTCCCCTTTCATCGTCCACACCCTCACTAGAACAAAAAAAGACGACATAACTTTTCATAAAATATACAAACTTTGCAAGTATAATCTCAAATGAATTTTACAAATAAGCGATATGCTTTTAGCCCAGGCCACACTGTCATTGCATTGCCTCCAATATGTGACAGTTTATTTAGAAAGAACAATCCGAAAGGCTTTTTATTCGTCAATTGCCCCTTGGTAAAGACGGCCTTTTTGTTTTCCCAGTCGTGTGTGTTTGTGTGTGTGTGCTTGTGTGTGTGTGCATGTGTGTTTGTTCAGGAAGAAGGAAATGGGC
Organism: Salmo trutta; assembly: GCF_901001165.1. NCBI lineage: Eukaryota > Metazoa > Chordata > Actinopteri > Salmoniformes > Salmonidae > Salmo > Salmo trutta. The sequence continues at coordinate 27,820,449 of NC_042993.1, read as the reverse complement.
TGCTCTCGTCTGTTTAGGCCCACACTGACTCATCCCAGAGTTTCCAGTGCACCGCTCAAGGTTTGGGAATCCTGGCATTCAGCGTTAAGACATGAAGACTATATGCTATAGTAACTTAGGCACCAACCAAAACTCTCCTCCACACTCTCCTTCCTTGCCAGTTTAAAGAGAACAAACAGTTCCTGTCTTGACAGAGACCTTTTGCTTTGTTATTATTGGCTTTTGCAAATATATAACTACTAAGGCTTCCATATGAGTGTCCTATTTGTCCATTCTGATCAGTAACAAAGTCTGAAAGCGATGCTTCATGAAGAAATCCTTCTTTTACAAGTCTCACTATTAACGTTCACACTTGATACTATGGAGTGATAACAGTGTCAACATTGGATTAAGATTGCATTTATGTTGGCACTACTATACCTCCGTACTCTACCTAAGTGGTTGGTGTTGACTGAGAAAAAATATGGATGTTCTAGAATCACTCACTTGCTACAACCAAACTTCTGAGGCTTGTGCTTCACTGGAGGTGGTAGTGCAGGTCTACTTGGAGCAGGGAGCTTGACTTTGGTTGGGGGGTTGCTTCTCAGGTCTTTAGTCTCTGGTTTCTCATCTGCATGCACATGTGCACATGTAAGCATCGCTGCTAGTAAGCAAACTGTACTCGTTCGTACTTATTAATAACAACACACACCTTGTTGCAATTGTGAAGCATCATCTCCTCTGTACTTTGAAGTATAATGTAATACAACATCTGGTTGAAGGAGACTGCAGGTACAGTTAACCTGTACTTTAATTGAACAGTATCAACTTGCTGCATCTTACCTTTTGCTTTTGCAGGGCTGCTCTTCTCCATCGCTGAACCCTCTGCCTTGACTAGAAGAACATTAGAGCACAAAATACACACCATATTATACACGGCCACAGCTATCTATCTTGCTACTGGTGTGTTGTTGTCTTTGCTATGAGAACGGTGAGTGTACAACAGCATCAAGACCCAGACCTCCGGGGTTAATCATTCTCTGCAAAAATGAATTTAGCATCATTTCATTCAAATGCAAAATTAATATTCATGTAGCGCAGAAACGTTGTTCATTTTCTTCCATTTGAGTTTGATGAAATTCCAACCAGTATAGTGGCATGGGAAGCCAAGATGCTGCATGTCATAGGAGCAGGCTAGGTCACAGCTGTGTCCAATAGAATTCTCAACAGAATCCAAAAGACTGTAGTTACTATTCCCAAGAGTCTCCCTTGAGAAGGCCTTGGCTTGGGAGTGGAAATAACTTATTTTTCACAAAGGAGATCCCTCAAGTGTGAACAGCTACAGTATGTATAATAGACTTGTGGGAGTGTCTTGACAAAGCACAATATTCTGCCTCTCAATTACCATTAAGAGTTAACCGAGCAATTATAGTGTTTAAAAAAACAAGAAATGATCAACTAGAGTGCAGTTAAGGGAACTGACCACAAAACAGCTAAGTCGATAACAACATGAATCTGCAGTATAGCTTTTAGCACATCTCTCAAGATACAGAGGAAGAACATGCTGAGTGTCATGCTGACATGTAAGACAATAAACCACCAAAAGTGACTGGTGATGATGAATTCCACAGACTAAGAGTACCAAAAGTAAATCATTGAGAATAGAGCCTACCTTCTTCAAAACACATGTAAAACTCCCTGACCAAGCCCTTCCACCAATGTGAAGCACAGAGTTGTTCCAGAGTTACTGCTTGGGCCGCTTGTGAAAAGCCACTGTCACAGACAGAGCTCTCTACGGTCCCCCACCCCCTGGCTTCCTCCAAGGCATCTCAGCCAGGTCATGTGACGTACTGTATGACATCCCCCTCTCCATCATGGTGTAGGACTTCCTGTAGCATAGCTGCAACCCCCCAGTGACATAAGACGCCAATGGAGTAGTGGGAGCGATGGGGTGGGGTGGAGGGACTCAAGTGCAGAGGCTTGATTCTGGCTGAGATTGTTTTGAGTTGGGATGATATTATCTCCAAATGACTGTTAGGCCTCTTAATGTTTGAACACAAACTCAAACAGCAAGATATCCTCTCTGGGGTATGTGGGACGCTAGCGTCTATTCAACTATTCAACAGCCAGTAAAATAGCAGGGCGGAAAATTCAAAACAACAAAAATCTCATAATTCAAATTTCTCAAACATACAACTATTATATCCCATTTTAAAGATACACTTCTCGTTAATCCAACCACATTGTCCGATTTCAAAAAGGCTTTACGGCGAAAGCATAACATTAGATTATGTTAGGACAGCGCCTAGACAAGAAAAACCACACAGCCATTTTCCAAGCAAGGAAAGGCGTCACAAAAACCAGAAATACAGCTAAAATGAATCACTAACCTTTGATGATCTTCATCAGATGGCACTCATAGGACTTGATGTTACACAATGAATGTATGTTTTGCTCGATAAAGTTCATATTTATATCCAAAAACCCAATTTTACATTGGCGTGTAACGTCCAGAAATGTTTTGCCTCCCAAAACTTCCGGTGAATGAGCACATCAATTTACAGAAATACTCATCATAAACATTGATAAAATATTCAACTGTTATTCAAAGAATTATAGATGCACTTCTCCTTAATGCAACCGCTGTGTCAGATTTCAAAAAAGCTTTACGGCGAAAGCAAATTTTGCAATAATCTGAGTACAGCGCTCAGATATCAAAACAAGCCATACAGATACCCGCCATTTTGGAGTCAACAGAAATGACAAAAATTACATTATAAATATTCACTTACCTTTGATGATCTTCATCAGAATGCACTCCCAGGAATCCCAGTTCCAGAATAAATGTTTGTTTTGTTCGATAAAGTTAATCTTTATGTCCAAATACCTCCATTTTGTTCGTGCGTTAGGTTCACTATTCCAAATGCAAGGCACGCGCTTACTAAGTCCAGATGAAAGTCTAAAAAGTTATACTACAGTTTGTAGAAACATGTCAAACGATGTATAGAATCAATCTTTAGGATGTTTTTATCATAAATCTTCCATAATATTCCAACCGGACGATTCCTTTGTCTTCAAAAAAGAAATGGAACACAGCTAACTCTCACGTGAGCGCGCGCGATTGAGCTCATGTCATTTTCTCAGTCATCTGATTCCAATGGCTCTTATTCTCCCCTCAGTCACAGTAGAAGCATGAAACAACGTTCTAAAGACTGTTGACATCTAGTGGAAGCCTTAGGAAGTGCAAAATGACCCCATTGACACTGTATACTGGATAGGGAATCACTTGAAAAACTACAAACCTCAGATTTCCACACTTCCTGGTTGGATTTTTTCTCAGGTTTTTGCCTTCCATATGAGTTCTGTTATACTCACAGACATCATTCAAACAGTTTTAGAAACTTTAGAGTGTTTTCTATCCAAATCTACTAATAATATGCATATCCTACCTTCTGGACCTGAGAAGCAGGCAGTTTACTACGGGCACGCTTTTCATCCGGATGTCGAAATACTGCTCCCTACCCCGATGAAGATATGAACGTTTGTGAATGTTCAGCGAAAGTGAGTGCCTCAAAATGTCAATAAAAGTGGTCATGTAGCAATAGCAAGCTTTCTTTGAATATTTGTGCACCGATTTTATCATTAAAATAAATGATTGATTGAAATATTGCATCTTAATGTTGTGTACCCTTCGTATTCAATTAGAAAGGCTTTATCTATTTAAATCTGGGAAGAAACATCCAGCCTAACAGCTAAATAACAGTTAGTGTCTGTAAAACACAAGTTGTACCATAAGCAGAAGTGTGTGTTTGATACAAGATCTGGTGCCCTCAGATAAAACCTGCCTGTGAACCACATCCTGCTATGTGTGGTACTGACAGACTCAAGATTGGACTCTCACATCCTCTTTACTGTTTAAGGCAAAACATGTGTCACATGCTGTCTATCCCTCCCCACTGGGAACTAACTGGTTGAATCAATGTTGTTTCCATGTCATTTGTCAGCGTATTGTGACACGGAATCTACATGGAAACGACATTGGATTTGAAAAAAGTCATCCACGTAAACTGTTGTTTTGAGAGTGAAATTACAACCACAGGATTATGTCATCACCAAATCTCAACATAAAATAAGTTGAATTTGTAACTTTAAAACAATGTCAGATCATTAGGCTAGGCAGCACCTTCAACTGGATAACTCATTTATAGCTCCCCTTTGGTCTCCCGTCCAGGGTTTTAACCAAGCCCTGCTTACAGTACCAGTCAAAAGTTTGGACACTCCTTCTCATTCAAGGGTTTTTCTTTATTTGTACTATTTTCTACAATGTATAATAATAATGAAGACATCAAAACTATGAAATAACACATACGTAATCATATAATAACCCGAAAATATATTTTTGATTTTAGATTCTTCGAAGTAGCCACCCTTTGCCTTGATGACAGCTTTGCACACTCTTGGCATTCTCTCAAACAGCTTCATGAGGTATGCTTTTCTAACAGTCTTGAAGGAGTTCCCACATATTCTGAGCACTTGTTCACTGCTTTTCCTTCACTCTGCGGTCCAACTCATCCCAAACCATCTCAATTTGGTTGAGGTCGGGTGATTGTGGAGGCTAGGTCATCTGATGCAGCACTCCATCACTCTCCTTCTTGGTCCAATAGCCCATACACAGTGTGTTGGGTCACTGTCCCGTTGAAAAACAAATGATAGCCCCAATAAGTGCAAACCAGATGTGATGGCGTATCGCTGCAGAATGCTGTGGTAGACATGCTGGTTATGTGCGCCTTGAATTCTAAATAAATCACAGACAGTGTCACCAGCAAAGCACCCCCACACCATCACACCTCCTCCTCCATGCTTCACGGTGGGAACCACACATGCGGAGATCATCCGTTCACCTACACTGCGTCTCACAAAGACACGGCGGTTAGAACCAAAAATCACACATTTTGACTCATCAGACTAAAGGACAGATTTCCACCGGTCTAATGTCCATTGCTTGTGTTTCTTGGCCCAAGCAAGTCTCTTCTTCTTATTGGTGTCCTTTATTAGGGGATTCTTTGCAGCAATTCAACCATGAAGGCCTGATTCACACCTTCTCCTCTGTACAGTTGATGTTGAGATGTGTCTGTTACATGAACTCTGTGAAGCATTTATTTGGGCTGCAATCTGAGGCTGGTAACTCTAATCAACATATCCTCTGCAGCAGAGGTAACTCTGGGTCTTCCTTTCCTGTGGCGGTCCTCATGAGAGCCAGTTTCATCATAGCGCTTGATGGTTTTTGCGACTGCACTTGAAGAAATGTTCAAAGTTCTTGAAATGTTATGGATTGACTGACCTTCATGTCTTAAAGTAATGATGGATTGTCGTTTCTTTTTGCTTATTTGAGCTGTTCTTGCAATAATATGGACTTGGTCTTTTACCGAATAGGGCTATCTTCTGTATACCACCCCAACCTTGTCACAACACAATTGATTGGCTCAAACACATTAAGAAGGAAAGAAATTCCACAAATTAACTTTTATCAAGGCACACCTGTTAATTGAAATGCATTCCAAGTGACTACCTCATTAAGCTAGTCACGCCAAGAGTGTGCAAAGCTGTCATCAAGGCAAAGTGTGGCTACTTTGAAGAATCTCAAATATAAAATATATTTTGATTTGTTTAACACTTTTTGGGTTACTACATGATTCCATATGTGTTATTTCATAGTTTTGATGTCTTCACTATTATTCTACAATGCAGTGGTGGAAAAAACACTAAATTGTCATTCATGAGTAGAAGTAAAGGTACCTTAATAGAAAATGTATCTGGTTTTGAATATAACTTAAGTTCAGTGGTGGAAAAAGTATTCAATTGTCATATTTGAGTAAAAGTAAAAGTAAATGCTAGACACCAAATTACTTATTTTAAGCAAATCAGACGGCACGATTCTCTCTTTTATATACCAACCTAGCACAATTCAATATTACCTTTGTAATACAGTAAAAGTTAAGTCTATCTTACAAACTAATGTAGCATTCATCCTTAAAATGATTAACACAACCATGGTCGCTGTGAGGTTACTGTAACTATACATTTCTTCTTATGTAATCATATGTTCAAGATAGCATGCGTAGGTTGTCGCAGGTCTGTGGAGATCTTCACAGTTGCCGTAATAATCTGTTCCGAATTTTGAACGGCATTGACAACTTATTATCCACATTGAAATGACGTAGTGTGCCCAGTGGGTCTGTTCCTTCATCGAACAACATAGTCATAAAAACTCAAAAGGGAGCTGTGTCTTCGAGATATACCACATAGATAGCAGGTCAAGAGAGGTCAAAATGAAACAGCTTTGAAACTTCCACAATGAACAATCATTTATGCTACCCAACATCATTGTATGATGCATAGCTATAGATAAAAACTAGCATCTGAAATAGGGATGATTGGGAGCTTCCATATACATCATACAAACTACATCTAACCCGTTACCAGTGACATCCGTTAATATAGCTGTGGTTGTGTGAATTTGACGCCGAAATCGCTGAGTATTCTGGGGCTTTCCTGCGTTATATTGGTCTTTAGGTGGATTTTCACTTACATAAGATTTGCCTATGTAGCCTGGACTGAGGAAATGTGAGTGTGTCTGTGGCCTGGCTTGCTAATAAAAACCTAATTGTAGTTCAGTTACAGACAGCCGACAGACAGACAGACAGGCAGAGTGGATGTGCCGTTGTCACTCAATTTTAAAAGCTAATTTGACCCTTAGGGTTGCCATACTCCCTCATGCTGAGTATTTCATAATTTTTTGTGACATGCCTATGTTAATGTCTGTTTTCCATCTACAAGAACAGTATCTGTAAAATGCAAAGACCTTGATTTTGAAATATTCAGGAAGCCATTTGGACCACACAAAATCTCATATTCATCTGCTCACACACTAAAACATGAACACCGTGCCAGACTGAACAAGCACCACCGCAGATAAAAACAGTAGCAACCGTAGCCATTTCCTTGTGTGAGAATTCTCTAATTCAGCTCCCATTAGCATCTCTAAATCACAAGACAATCTATGTTGTCATATTGGTGTTCATATGGGTGTGTCACAGATTGTTGTCACCATAGAATTAGGAATTCAAATACTAACACACTAATACTAATTAGAATAGTCATTTAATAGGAGCTCTATGGGTGTCACAGTATATTTTGTTGCACCAGTTATTATGTTACACCTCATAAGCTCCATCGTCAGCATCTAAATCACAAGACATTCTGTACTGTCATATTGGTGTCATGGACTAACTGTTGTAACAGTATATGCCGTTGCACTGGTCTCTCTGTTAAAACAGGAAGTTGCTGTCTTTACCTGAGCGTCTTTCCGTGCCACAGTGCGCAGGTGGTTGGCTGGTGCTTCCAGACTGTAGGAAAAGCAACGGAAAACACAACATGTTGGCTCAGTCTCTCTTTGCTGCCTATTTGCAGCAACACACACACACTGATTAGAGCACCCATTGATGCGAGCGGCCATTCGTATTGTCTTTTATTGTTTTATTTAAAAATATATATATATATAAAATTAATGCAATTCAAAATAAACTAACACACTCTTTCCACAGACGGAAATTTAAAGTCAGTGACTCCTAAACTGCGGATGTTGAAGAGATCTTTGAGTCAGAAACCTTTATAAGTTAGTTAAGTAAAGGTCGGCAGGTAGCCTAGTGGTTAGAGAATTGGGCCAGTAACCGAAAGGTTGCTAGATCGAATCCCTGAGCTGACAAGGTCAAAATCTGTTGATCTGCTCCTGAACAAGGCAGTTAACCCACTGTTCTTAGGCTGTCATTGTAAATAAGAATTTGTTCTTAACTGACTTGCCTAGTTAAACAAAGGTTAAATAGAAAATAAAAAAATGTAAGAAAGACTTGACTGAGAATTATTTTTTTTGTTAGCCAACTGTAGATAAAGGGCTTTGTTTTTATTGAGCTGTTGCAGTCTAATAAATAGCTCATGTTTATTACTGGTTGGTGTCATAGCTGCTTAGGTCAGTGTAATGTAATGGCTAAACCCCCCTGGAATGTGCGTGGGAAATTCCCATTCACAGGGCTACAGCGAGACTATTCCTGGGAATGTTTCCCTCATTCCCTGCTCTAACTCACTTGGAGACCTTCTGTCGTCGGTATCACCATGACAAAGTTGTCGGGGAAAAAACCTCTGCGTCCGTTCAGCTCTCCCTCCCACCAGCCCTCGTCCTCTGTTTCCTTCAGAAGAAGAGATTGTGTAAAGAGCAACTCAAAGAACTACACATAGTTCATAAAACGACAATGTCCACGAGGACAAGTACTCTGAACATCTGAAAGGTTAACAGAGGGTCAGGGGAAGCATGGTCATTGCCCACCGTGGACACTATTATTTGATCTTCAAAGTTATCATAAACCTCCCTTTTCCACTTATAATTTAGCAGTGGTGGAAAAAACGACTGAAATATCATACTTGAGTAAAAGTAAAGATACCTTAATAGAAAATGACTCAAGTAAAAGTAAAGGTCACCCAGTAAAATACTACTTGAGTAAAAGTCTAAAAGTATTTGGTTTTGAATATACTTAAGTACAGTGGTGGAAAAAGTATTACATTTACATATTTGAGTAAAAGTAAATGCTAGACATCAAATTCCTTATTTTAAGCAAACCAGACGGCACGATTCTCTCTTTTATATAAACAGTGCCAGTCAAAAGTTTGGACACACCTACTCATTCAAAGGTTTTTCTTTATTTGTTCTATTTTCTACAATGTAGAATAATAATGACGACATCAAAACTATGAAATAACACATATGGACTCATGTAGTAACCACAAAAGTGTAATGATGAACTGTCGTTTCTCCTTGCTTATTTGAGCAGTTCTTGCCATAATATGTAGGCTATCTTCTGGATACCACCCCTACCTTGTCACAACACAACTGATTGGCTCAAATGCATTAAGAAGGAAAGATATTCCACAAATGAACTTTTAACAAGACACACCTTTTAATTGAAATTCATTCCAGGTGACTACCTCATGAAGCTGGTTGAGAGAATGCCAAGAGTGTGCAAAGCTGTCATCAAGGCGAACGGTGGCTACTTTGAAGAATCTCAAATATAAAATATATTTTGATTTGTCTATGTAACGGCTGTATTCAGAGAAGGACCAAGGCGCAGCGGGATTGTGGACACTCATGTTTATTAAATCAACAAAACAAGTAAAGTATCCACCGGAAAACCAAAAACAGTACTCACGACAGCAAACAGTTTTGCAGGCTCACAAAGCAAGTGCAAAAACAACCACCCACAACCCCAAAGAAAAACACACACACCTATATAGGACTTCCAATCAAAGGCAACTCAACACACCTGCCTTCAATTGGAAGTCCCAATCAACAACACAAACATTCCCAACACAAACATGCCACGTCCTGACCCCAAAACTAAAACACTAGCTCCATCTGCTGGTCAGGACGTGACAGTCTAACACTTTTCTGACTACTACATTATTCTATATGTGTTATTTCATAGTTTTGATGTCTTCACTACCATTCTACAATGTAGAAAATAGTATAAATAAAGAAAAACCCACGAATGAGTATGTGTGTCCAAACTACTGACTAGTACTGTAGATATATATAATTCCAACAGTCAGACATAATTAACAAGCAAAGTATTATTTTTTTTTTTGTGAGTCCGCCAGATCAGAGGCAGTAGGTATGACAACATATTATATTGATACTGTAGATGCGTAAATTGGACGACATTGTTGTCCTACCTGAGCATTCAAAATGTAACAAGTACTTTTGGATGTCAATGAAAATGTATGGGAGTAAAAAGTACATATTGTATTTAGGAATGTAGTAGAGTAAAAGTAATAGTTGTTAAAAATATAAATAGTCAAGTAAAGTACAGATACCCCAAAAAACTACTTAAGTAGTACTTCAAAATATTTTTACTTAATGTAGTTACTTTACACCACTGTAATTTGGAATATAATTTATACCATCAGAGTTTTGGATGGTTTCTCTACTTATGTAATTGTGCATGCTTTGTCATCTAGTGTATTGTGGCACATATTTTCACGGAATTGCTCACAAGTCACATAACAGGTTGGTCTGGTTGAAGAGGAGAAAAAATATTGATGAAATTGTATAACCAGGTTTATTCTAGTCCAAAACTAGAGCATTATATTATTGATTTTGGCCCCAAAAGGCATAAAGTCATTAAGGTACAGTATATTGTATTGGGGAACATGGATGACAACATTAGTACAAAGACCCAAACCTTGGTGATGATTGTAACAATGTCTCCCTTCTTTAGATTCAACTCGTCCTCGGTCAAGGCTGCGTAGTCGAACATGACTTGACAACATTCTTTCACTGAGTAGACATAATAGAGAGGGGAGTATTATAAAGAGAAACTAAGCAATGCATGGCTGGAATAGGTTGGTTTTAAGATGTTGTAAAAGTATGGATACCTAAAAAGAAAGTTACTCAGGTAAATGTGAAAGTCACCTAGTAAAATACTCCTTGAGTAAAAGTCTAAAAGTATTTGGTTCTAAATATACTTAAGTATCAAAAGTAAAAGTATAAATAATTTCAAATTCCTTATATAAAGCAAACTAGACGGCACCATTGTCTTGTTTTTAAAATGTACGGATAGCCAGCGTACACTCCAACAGACATCATTTACAAACAATGCATTTGTGTTTAGTGAGTTTGCCAGATCAGAGGCAGAAGGGATGACCACTTGTTCTCTTGATAAGTGTGTGAATTGGACCATTTTCCTGTCCTACTGAGCATTCAACATGTAGCGAGTACTTTTGGGTGTCAGGGAAAATGTATGGAGTAAAAAATACATTATTTTCTTTAGGAATGTAGTGAAGTAAAAGTAAAAGTTGTCAAAAATATAAATACTAAAGTACAGATACCCCAAAAAACTACTTAAGTAGTACTTTAAAGTATTTTTACTGAAGTACTTTATACCACTGATCATGACTAACCAATCGACAAGGAAGAATATCAGTCCATACATCCATATATTTTTCTGAGAACGATATGAACTGTGAAGCATTGACATGAACCTATTTGAACCATTCATTTCTTTCCCCATTAAACTGTGACATCAAGCCAGGGTTACTGTCAGAGTTTCTGTGGGCCCACACCCACATAGCCTATTGGGTAAACTGTGGGAATTGCTGACTGTGGACACCTGCCTAAGTGGCAGTTTGGTCCAAAAATAGAACACTTGTCACAGAGGTCTCACTGTTGTTGTAGTACATCAGAACATGTCTATATTCAGTGGAGACATTGATTGCTTTGCAGTTTCATTCAATGTATCAAAAAGTATCTCCCACGAGGAGGATGAATTTGATGAGCGGTACAAAGATGGGCCTTTTATTTTACATTTTAAAATGTATTTCAAAATGCAGTCCACTCATTTATACGACCTACATAAAGTAGGAATGAGAACTATAGAAACTTACCGTTTTTTGTTTTGTTCCTCACACTCGTCCTCTGAGGTAGCTTTGTCTTAACAAAAAGACAAATGTATTAAATTAATCAATGGCATCTCACAACTAGGTTTTCAGGAGAGAAAAAGTCCCATATTTATTGTATTTTGATTTATCTTGCATTCCATACCTCTTTACTGAACATTGTATCTGAGACTTTGGGTCTGGTTTTGCTCTCGTTCTGCTTGACATCTAAAAAAGATTGAGAAGGAAGTTCTATAAGGATATACTGATTCAAGTCCACTCTCAGAACAAAAAAAGGCCATGTGAAAAATGTGCCCATCCCACCTTTTGGAGAGACAAATATCTCTTTGGCGAAGTTTGATGGAAACGCTCCCACTTTATCACCTTTCATTCCCATCCACCACCCATCTTCAATCTGTCAGGTGTTAAAAGAGAGAGAAACAGAAATATAAGAATAGTACAGTGTAGCAGAGCATATTTCACCAATCATCCACATGCATAGGAATTCTCAAAACAGGTTTGGTCAGCATAATGTCTACAGATGTAGGATCTTCATTTGATCATCCTGTTGCAGGAGAACTTTCCTGCAATGCAAGAAAGGAAAAACTCTTGAGTGTATTTGTGGTTTAAAAAGGTTTCTGAAGTTTGTAATTTCCCTTATGAAATGTCCATTAATTATAATCCACATCAGTGGAGGCTATATGAGGGAAGGACGGCTCATCATAATGTCTGGAACGGTGAAACCATTTCCACGAGCGCGTGCTCCCCAATTAAGGTGCCACCCACCTCCTGTGATCCACATAAAATCTATAATTTCCTGTTACTGTTGCAGGATTATTTTCCTGCTGTAGCAAACTGGCTCAAATGAAGATCCTACACACCTCAAAGTGAAGTTGGAATGTGTGCGAGAAATGTGATTTCTCAGTATAATCTTGGGGAAATATCACAATGAATATGCATTGCTGAAATATCTGTGCGACTATTTGGTTTTCTGAGCTTTTGGAGGGGTGATATTTTAGTATCATATCTAGCTAGGCAAACAAGATAAATGATTTGTGGTTGCTCCCTCATGCTCATGCATTTGCCATTAGAGAGATGATACAAAGAAAGTAAATATGATATGACACTCCAATTATGAAGTTAAAACATAAACATATCCTTCTAAATAGAGCAGCTAATGTTCTCTCCAAGAACCTACAACTAATTTACACTGATACTCTATAGCAGGGGTCTCAAACTAATTTGGGTCTAGGGCCTTGTTAAATTGTCTTGTGGGACATTTGTTTGAGATTCCTTCTCTAGTATGTTTGCAAGTGTTTTCCCATCTATTGATAATCTAGTGTCAGTAATGATAAAAGCAGCACTCTACCTCTCTGAGGATCTCAATGGTCTCCCCGACAACCAGCTCCAGCTCATCCTCATTCAAGGGACTGTAGGCAAAGGCCACCTCACACTTCCTTGTTTGTTTAATCATCCTTGCTGCATAAGCAAAGCATTGTACCAGCCACATAATTAGTCAAGACTGCTCTTATTATTGTAAAATGATAGTTAAAACTAATGATGAATAGAAATTTAGTAGAGAAATTCAGAAGTAAACAAATACAGAAGTCTCAATATGATAACTTATAGACTCCAGACTCAGAGCATGACTAGAAGAATTGAAGCTTCTTCGTGTTGTAACTAATTGAATCCCTCAAATGGATTGTGCTGTAACAGTAGACTGTGGTTTTTATCTGTTCCTTCTTTGTACATTATAATCAAGCTTGGTGCTAGCCGGCGAGGCTATATATCTACACAAGGCCTTTAATTACTTGTTTTAGCCTGTCTTGCTGACAAAGTGTGTATCTCGATGAGCACAAACCAAAACACTTCCATATTTCAGTACAAAACAGGGTTCATGTTTGACAGACTGGGAAACATATCTGTTTACAGTTTTTGCTACAGATCACGTTAGGAGAAACACAATAAGCAGAGCGTTATGGTAGTGGAGGTTTAAAGACATTGGAGAGTGACACATACATTTCCGTAGACTTCTTGGTTCCCTCTTGCTGTCACCTATCAAATACACAGGCACCTCCTGTGTGGGAAATAAAATATACAAAGACATACAAGGAAAAAGCTAATGAGTCAAGTATTAGACAATGGATTGCACGTGAAAATTGCACGAACAATAGGCTGATCAGAGTCGGGGTCAAATTGATTTCAAATCAGTCAAGGAAGGAAGTAAACTGAAAATAATGGAATTTCAGTTCCTTGACAGAATATAATTTAATTTGACTTCCTTCGTTGACTGAATTGAGATGGTATTAATCCTAATCCTGGGACTGAAGGCAAACTCTTGATGGACATACTGTACCTTGACGAAGTTAGCGGGAAAGATGCCCCTCTTGCCCCTCAGTTCCCCCTCCAGCCAGCCCTCCTCGCTGGGCTTGGTGACGCTCGTCACCACGTCTCCCACCTGCACCGTCATCTCATCTCCCATCGTGCCCTCAAAGTCTATCAGCACCAGCACCTCTGAGACACGCAAATGGAGGAGGAGGGGGAAGAGAATATGGTGTCGCAAGTTTCATTCTCTTTTCAAACAGACCTAACAATATTGCTTGAGGAACTGCAGTTATTTAGAGTCATTTAACAGGTAATGTGGCCCAACATCTAGAAGGTTAACACCATAGTCTAGTGACTCAAAAACATGGGGAGGGGAAGAGCGATAACGTGGACACTTTTCACACTATTGTGCTGATCCAAACCGTACCGTGCTGGCATGGATATGGTCTTGCACATTGTTCTCTCTAGCATGTTTTTGGCAACTATGGTGGGTAAATAACCAGCTTGTTTAACTCAGCTTGGCTGCATAGTGTGAGAAGGGTAACATCAAGATTATTGTGTTTGAAACATGCACTAAATCATAGGCAAAAAAAGCTATTGGTATGTTGTTAAAAGATTTCAGCTTTACTTTTTCTGAATAAACACCAAGGCCTTTGTAAACCAAACCAGTCTCCTGTAGCATATTTGTGTTTGAACAACACGTATGTAAAGCAAGGTTACAGTACAGTACCGGGGCAGCAAAATTGATACCAACAATTACAGTTTGGAATTTGCCCTGGCATAGTGAAAAAGTTTCTGTTCAGTAGTTTTTAGGCAAGGACTATACAAAACAAAATGTCAATACCACACACACCCATTGCCTACAACCAACCTGCAAGTAAGAAAATAATGAAAAATGTACCTTACCCACAGCTAGTGCTAGTGCTAACCTGTTTACCTGGCTTTAGGCATTTATGCCAATGTTAGCTATGAGGAAATCCTGCAACACCAAATACAAAAGTATAGTGGACACCCAGAGACTTACTACATCAAATCAAATGTATTTATATAGCCCATCTTACATCAGCTGATATCTCAAAGTGCTGTACAGAAACCCAGCCCAAAACCCCCAAACAGCAAGCAATGCAGGTGTAGAAGCACGGTGGCTACTACCTCTTTGCTTTCTGGATAATAAAAAAGCAAGATCAAAGAGGGTGTATAATCTACAAACATGAACAGGCCTACATATCTGGTATACTAAAATCACCTCCAATCGCAAATATTATTTGGGATTACAAAATGACCACACATTTTTGAAACTAGAGTTCTTGTCAATTGCCCTGAATGTAACTAATTGACAGACATTGTAAACGTTCCCCAAACCCTTGTAAACACTACTCAATGGACAACACAGTTACAATTCACTTACCCATGACTTCTTAAAAAGCTTTACTCTCTCTTCTAGACTTTTAGGTAATTCCTCTTCAGAGGACAGACAGACACCTCATATGCTACAGGAGGAGAACTGAAAGAAAGTGAATGTATTGCCCAAGAAGCAAAGCTATATATGGCTAGGACAGGGTCCTCCTTCCCTCTAGTCAATCATTAACATCTACTTCGGGCTAGTCATGACAAGCCACCAGCCAGGAGGAGGACGGGTCAGAGAGAGCAAGCGAGAGAGTAAGAGAAGGAGAGAGAGAGAGAACAGGTGGGACAGGTTTCTAATTGAAGGAGAGAGACGATAGGCAAGGGTGAAAAAGAACATGACCACATATTGTCAGCTGTACAAGTAACTGGCACACATTGTATGGGGAAAAACAAGACAGTCCCATACATAAGTGTGACGTAATTCTGTGTGTGTGTGTGTGTGTGTGTGTGTGTGTGTGTGTGTGTGTGTGTGTGTGTGTGTGTGTGTGTGTGTGTACCCCTTAGGGTAGAATAGCTGTCCATTCATAGAATAGATTACATTGAAGATTGCAGATAACGAGTATGCTTGACTAAACCTGAACAAATCTGTAATGGCATGCATGAAAAGGACATTGCTGCAGCAAAGAATAAATAAATTACATTACTCTCTCAAGGTATTGAACATGTCTTGGAGGCTCCAGGTAGCAACATGTGACAATTCTCACCCTCTATTGCTAATAGTGTTTTACTGAATGGTTTCCCGTTAAATATTATCTGCCTCATGTTTACAGATGTAGGTTCTTAATTTGACCTATATTGTCACAGCAATAATCCTACAACAACATGATTTCAACATCTATAATGTTGAATGAATGGTGGTCAGGCTATTAGCTGAGCGTAGCTGAGGTGCACCCATGACCAGCTCGGGAAACCAGATTGCATAGTGCAGAAGGTACGGTGGGATTCGAAATGGTCGGTGGTCTGTTTGTTAACTTGTCTTTCGAAGATTTTAGAAAGACAGGTCAGGATGGATATAGGTCTATAACAGTTTAGGTCTAGAATGTCGCCCCCTTTGAAAAGGGGCATGGCCACGGCAGCTTTCCAATCTTTGGGGATCTCAGACGATACGAAAGAGAAGTTGAACAGGCTAGTAATAGGGGTTGCAACAATTTTGGCGGATAATTTTAGAAAGAGAGGGTCCAGATTGTGGAGCCCAGCTGCTTTTTAGGGATCCAGATTTTGCAGCTCTTTCAGAACATCAGCTGTCTGGATTTGGGTGAAGGAGAAGCGGGGGGGACTTGGGCAAGTTTCTGCGGTGGGTGCAGAGCTGTTGGCCGGGGTAGGGGTAGCCAGGTGGAAAGCATGGCCAGCCGTAGAAAAATGCTTCTTGAAATTATTGATTATCGTAGATTTATCGGTGATGACAGTGTTTCCTAGCCCCTGTGCAGTGGGCAGCTGGGAGGAGGTGCTCTTACAGTATCCCAAAACTTTTTGGAATTAGTGCTACAGGATGCAAATTTCTGTTTGAAAAAGCTAGCCTTAGCTTCCTAACTGACTGTGTATATTGGTTCCTGACTTCCCTGAAAAGTTGCATATCGCGGGGGCTATTCGATGCTAATGCAGAATGCCACAGGATATTTTTGTGCTGGTCAAGGGAGGTCAAGTCTGGGGTGAACCAAGGGCTATATCTGTTCTTAGTTCTACATTTTTTGAACAGGGCATGCTTATTTAAGATGGTGAGAAAGCACTTTTAAAGAGCAACCAGTCATCCTCTACTGACGGGATGAGGTCAATATCCTTCCAGGATATCCGAGCCAGGTCGATTAGAAAGGCCTGCTCGCTGAAGTGTTTTAGGGAGCATTTGACAGTGATGAGGGGTGGTCATTTGACCACAGACCCATTACGGACACAGGCAATGAGGCAGTGATCTCTGAGATTCTGGTTGAATTCAGCAGAGGTGTATTTAGAGGGAAAGTTGGTCAAGATGATGTCTATGAGGGTGCCCATGGTTTCGGATTTAGGGTTGTACCTGGTAGGTTCCTTGATCATTTGTGTGAGATTGAGGGTGTCTAGCTTAGATTGTAGGACGGCCGAGGTGTTATGCATATCCCAGTTTAGGTCACCTAACAGTACAAACTCTGAAGGTAGATGGGGGGCAATCAATTCACATATGGTGTCCAGGGCACAGCTGGGGGCTGAGGGGGGTCTATAACAAGTGGCAACGGTGAGAGACTTATTTCTGGAAAGCTGTATTTTTAAAAGTAGAAGCTCAAATTGTTTGGCCACAGACCTGGATGGTATGACAGAACTCTGCAGGCTATCTCTGCAGTAGATTGCAATTCTGCCCCCTTCGGCAGTTCTATCTTGTCGGAAAATGTTGTAGTTGGGGATGGAAATTTCAGAAGTGTGCTAAAGCAGTGAATAAAACAAACTTAGGGAGGAGACTTCTGATGTTAACATGCATGAAACCAAGGCTTTTACGGTTACAAAATTCAACAAATGAGAGTGCCTGGGGTCTGGTAATAGGTGTGGTGCTGGAGGCTACAGGGCCTGGGTTAAACTCTACATCACCAGAGGAACAGAGGAGGAGTAGAATAAGGGTACCGCTAAAGGCTATAACAACTGGTCGTCTAGTGCTTTGGGAAAAGAGAATAAAAGGACCAGATTTCTGGGTGTGGTAGAATAGATCCAGGGCATAATGTACAGACAAGGGTATGGTAGGATGTGAGTACAGTGGAGGTAAACCTAGGCATTGAGTGACGATGAGAGCGGTAGTGTCACTGGAGGCACCAGTTAAGCCAGGTGAGCTCTCCGCATGTGTGGGGGAGGAACAAAATAGCTATCAAAGGCATTTAGGGCGGGGCTGGGGGCTCTACAGTGAAATAAAACAATAACTAACCTAAACAGCAGTAGACAAGGCATATTGACATTAGGGAGAGGCATGTGTACCCAAGTGATCATAGGGTCCAGTGAGCAGCAATATGTGGGTCAGGGAGCAGTTCGGTGTTCGCTACTACGCTAGGCAAGCTGAAGACACGGCGATTCATAAAGCTTGCGGGCTGGGGCTAGCAGATGGGTCTACGGCGATGTCGCAACGGAAAAGCCTGTTGAAACCTTCTCGGACGATTACATCGGCAGACCAGTCGTGATGGATCAGCTGGGCTCCATGTCAGCAAAAAGGGTCCAGGCCAATTGGCAAAAGAGGTATTGTAGCCCAAGAATTAGCTGGTAGACCTCTTCGGCTATCCGGGAGATGGGCCTAGCTTGAGTCTAGCTCAAGGCTAACTGCTGCTTGCTTCGGGACAGAGGCGTTAGTCAGCAGTAGCCACTCAGGTTGCACCTAGCTAGCTGCGATGATCCGGTGTACTGGTCCAGAGCTTGCAGCAGGAATCCGGTGATGTGGTAGAGAAAAAGCAGTCCGATATGCTCTGGGTTGATATTGCGCTGTGCAGACTGGCAGGTATAGACCAAGCAGAAGCTGGCTGGTGTCCGAGTTAACGGTGAAGACCGCTAGCAGTGGCTAACTGACTACTAGCTAGTAGCTAGTTAACTGGCTAGCTGCTGATGTGGGTTCCAGTTCTAAAGTATAAAAATAGCAGATCCGTACCACACTGGGTGAGGCGGGTTGCAGGAAAGTATATTCAGTCCTTAGATGGAAAGAGTGATTCAAATATATACAAAATATATACGGAAAAACGAGGAAGACGACTATTTACACGGACAAAACACACGTCCGACTGCTACGCCATCTTGGAATAAGGATGAAGCTTATCTGCATTTCCTGCAGTGCAGTAAAATTCTCAACAACAAAAGAGTGATCAAATTAAGATCCTACATCTGTAAATCATCTATACACAGAATACAGTACTGACAGTCAGTATAACGACTTGTAAATCTCTGCTCTTTCGTGTCTAGTGCATGTACTGTGTGGCCTATGCTCTGGCTCTTACAATCTCACCTTTCCAGCACAGTATAGACAGGTGTCAATAATGTAAAGGTTAGCTTTTCAACTCCTTATTGAATAAAGATATGTAAAATAAGCAACACAGAAGTAAATTTAACAGATGTTAAATTAACCAAAGTTCTTTTTAATTTACATCTGAAAAACATTGGCTACAGGAACCATTTAAAAAAATTATTGCCCCAACCACATAAAATTGAACATGAAAGTGTCAACCACAACATTTATCATGTACATTAAAGAGTAGTGCCTCCCACAGCAAGACATACAAATCCAAATAGTGCAACAGTCTACTTTTTCTATCATTTTTTTTTTTACAAACTATATTTGTCTTGAACAGCACAAATCATTTTGGATCAAATTCAAATACCTTAGAACTTATTTTATTTTATATTCAACCAAAGTTTACTGTGTTGCACCCCACACATACTACTCAGCAATCCAAACTTAACATAGACGTTACACAAGGGGGAAAGTCCCCATTCAATGAAGAAAACCTATCACATCAAAGCATTGAGTGTGCCATGATCTAATCAATGCCGTGATATAATCAATCACCATTTTTTCTTCATATACAAAGGAAGCATTAATTGCTACAAATAATTATAAATTGTGTCGCCTAATCAAAAGTTAAATGAATGTATTTCTGAGGCACAGACTTCCAATGGTGAGCCATTAATAAGTAGTACACACACCCAACCCAAGACCAAGTTAACAGTTTTGAAATGTACAAGATATAACAATCCAATACAGGATTCTCAACAAACTAGACAAGATAACAAACGTCCAGGTAGCCCATTGTGACTTTGCAGATAGGGTATGCCATTTTATTTAACAGTCTATGTTTCCCAGTGGTGTAAAGTACTTAAATACTTTAAAGTACTACCTAAGTAGTTTTTTGGGGGGTATCTGTACTTTACTTTACTCGTTATAATTTTGACTTCACTACATTCCTAAAGAAAATAATGTACTTTTTACTCCACACCTTTTCCCTGAAACCCAATAGTACTCTTTACATTTTGAATGCTTAGCCGGACAGGAAAATGGTCCAATTCATGCACTTATCAAGAGAACGCCCCTCGTCAACCCTACTGCCTCTGATCTGGCGGACTCATAGAACACATGCTTTGTTTGTTAATTATGTCTGAGTGTTGGAGTGGGCCCCTGGATATCCATAAATTTAAAAAACAAGAAAAGGGTGCTGTCTGGTTTGATTAATATAAGGAATTTTAAATGATTTATCCTTTTACTTTTGATACTTAAGTATATATATTTTTAATTAACTTTTGTTACTTAAGTATATTTAAAATCAAATACTTTTAGACTTTTACTTAAGTAGAATTTCACTGGGTGACTTTCAACTTTTACTTGAGTCATTATCTTTAAAGGGATGCTGTTTGCTCTTCTGGGGGACTGTGAGCATCTTGTTTCACTCCACAGTGCAGGTCTGTAAAATATAACCTTTGACCTAATTTGGTCCCATTGTCAGAGGGGTCACTTGCAAGATGCTGGACTAGCAAGACAACTATAAACCATACGGTCTAAACCATATAGACCATTAGACACTGGCCCAGTTGTCATTTAAAAAGGGGATTCGATTGCCTCTAGCTGTACTTTAGCCTGGTAGAATCCAAAAACATGCTACAAAGTTGCATGTTACGTAGTTGAATGTTACGTATTTGAATCCGCAGGTTACATATTTGAATCCGTAGGTTACATTGTTGAATCCTAAAACTTGCTAAAGTCAACAGTATACTGTATATTCTGCAGTTGATGGCTAAACTAGTCTAAAAAGATATCTACTGTGTAATAGTGTACGATTTATCACTACTGTATAATAAATAAATAAAATGTTTATCTTCTAGTATAGTATTCATCTGTTTGGCCTCAAATGTAATTTAATTAGATAAATATGTGTCCTACATATTTTATTGAGTCTAAGGCACAAAAAGATCCTCCTGTCATGCTCTGTAAAAATGTGACTTTCTCGCGTCAAGATATAAAAAAAATGTAAAAGTGTTATGCAATGTTGCATCAGCCCTGTACTAAGAGGCATAACACCCCACAATGCACTGTTCATAGCGCTAACCTATCAAGAGCAGAGGTTGGTTACGTAGATTTCCTATTCCAACACAGCAATTCACTGTCTAACAGTGTGTCTACTATAAGCAGATACAACACAAGTTAGCTATACCCTGACAAAAGTATAACATAATGTTAAGTAAAGATATTGTGTCAAAGTGAGTCCTGATTGATTCCTAATGTGTGTATTTATGATGAATATAGGCTGTGAGCAGGGTCTTTTCTAATTGGACAAGTCCAGGTAGTTTCTTATTGGACAGTGTTTGTTATTGGACAAGTCCAGGTAGTCCTTTCCTCCCGTTTCAGTCCGTTTTCATCCATTTCAACACGACCCAGATGACATGAGACAGTAGAACATTTCCACTGTGCTGGTACAATGTTTATCTCTCCCTGAGCTCCCTCACTGCTCAGCGTTTTCCATGTCTTCAGACTTGTCCTGGTCTTTATGGTCCTGCTCTGTGTCCTCCTCCTGGGGCTCGCCCTCCTCCTTCCCCCCGTTGACCTGGAACTTGTCATGTGTCCACTTGGGGCTGCTGTCGTTGGTGTGGTTGTTGGGTAAGCCAACGCTGGCCTTCCGGATAATGAAACGGCCCCTGCTGCCACGCAGGAAGTTCCCCCGTCCTCCACGCCCTCGGTTGTCCACCCACTTCCTCTCGCCCTCCCTGTCATCATGCTGAAGGATAAATGGAAAGACAGGAAAGGGAGAAAGAGTTAATATCTTGAAGTGAGCTTGAAGGTAATACCATTGTTAGCAAGTTCACTGATTTGACTTGAGGAATGAATTCATTTGAGGATGGAATTTTATATATAGGCAAGAGGAAACAAAGATATAATTTATAATGGCATGGGTACAAACCTACCAAGTAGTATTTTCGGCTCTTGGGGGTGTACTCTGGGTCCCAGTCCTCATTCTTGGGGTGAACTGGTATGCCCATGTTAGCGGGATTACTGTTGGAATTGTTTCCCTGGTAATTTTCCCTGTTCCAGCCCCTTCCTCTTATTCTAAATTGCTGCAATATTAGTCAGACACAGAGAACCCAGATCATAAAAACAAGAAGACAATAATTATTGCACAAATTAAAATAACTATCCTTGAGTTTGATTTCCGGTAAAAATCTTTCCCAGTGCAAAGTCAAAGAAGAAAACAAGCGTGCCATCATGACATATTTTTCTATTTGAAATGTTTTGTTTCAGGTTAGTTGTGGTTGTACTTTGTCTTGTTCTCTTGATGATTCTATTCTTTATTAGACCCTTTACTTTCCAAAATGAATATGAGTGCACGTCCATGAGCAGACTTACAAAGCCTCCGCGTCCTCGTCCCCTCTCCATGGGGCCGCCATAGTCCCCCCGAGGCCCCAGCCTGGCCTTGTTAAAGCCTTCGTCTTTGGGCTCAGGCTCCTCGTGGGGATAGTCTCCTTCCCTGTGAGATTCGGCAGATGAAGAGGAAGAGGAGGAGCGAGAGCGAGATTGCTTCTTCTTGTTTTTCCTGGAGGAAGAGGTGAAGGTTGAGGGACCAAAACCCCTTTTAAAAGTCAGTTTATTGTTATTGACATTTGGCTCCATTGCTTGTGTTGTTAGACCCTGGCTAGTTTTAGATATGAACAGAACTTGTAAAGTAAATGTTGTAAATAGAATGTAGCAAAGTAAAGTAATTGTGATGCTTGTGATAGAGCAGTGGTTCTAAAAACTCTCCTCAGGGACCCTCAGACCTTTCACAATTTTGTTGTAGCTCTGAACTAGCTCACCTGATTCACCTAGTCAAAGGCCTGATGATTAGTTGACAAATTGAATCAGGTGTGCTAGCTATGCAATAAATCAAATAAGTGGAACAGCTGGGGGCCCCGAGGAGAAGTTTGAGAACCACTGTTATAGAGTGTGAGTTGGTTGAACATACTTGGACTTCTTGTGGTGCTTGAAGGATTTGTCAGCGGACCTCTCCCTGCTAGCCTCTGGGGAGTCTCCTGAATATCTCCCCCCATCCTGTTTATAATCACTCTCCCGGGTGGAATATTTTTTACGGCGCTCAATATCCAGACGAAGGTCCACTGAGTCACCCTTCATTTTTTTACCTTCGTCCTGTGCAGGTAAAAAGAAAAAGAACACAAGGATGTGGACATGCTATGGGTTAGCGTGGAGAAGTGATGTCAGTCTGCAGTCAGTCTTGTTTGCACACTGCATGCTAGGGGCCGGGAGAACTGTTACAAGACCATAAATAACCAACAAATTCTGGGAACTGCCCGTTTAACGGCTGCTGAGTTACATTTGACCGGCATAAGTGAAAACAGACCATTCTGGAACTACACTGAACAAAAATATAAACGCAACATTTAAAGTGTTGGTCCCATGTTTCATGAGCTGAAATAAAATATTCCAGAAATATTGTATACGCATAAAAAATGTATTTCTCTCAAATATTGTGCACGCATTTGTTTACATCCATGTTAGTGAGCATTTCTCCATTGCTGAGATACTCCATCCACCTGACAGGTGTGGCATATCAAGAAGCTGATTAAACAGCATGATCATTACACAGGTGCACCTTGTGCTTGTGCGGGGGACAATAAAAGGCCACTCTAAAATGTCACACAACACAATGCCACAGATGTCTCAAGTTTTGAAGGAGCGTGCAATTGGCAGGCTATTGCCAGAGAGTTGAATGTTCATTTCTTTACCATAAGCCACAACGTCGTTTTAGAGAATTTGGCAGTACATCCAACCGGCCTCACAACCGCAGACCACGTGTAACCATGCCAGCCCAGGACCTCCACATCCGACTTCTTCACCTGCGGGATCATCTGAGACCAGCCACCCGGACAGCTGATGAAAATGTTGGTTTGCACAACCAAAGAATTTCTGTACAAACTGTCAGAAACCATCTCAGGGATGCTCATCTGCGTGCTCGTTGTCCTCACCAGGTACTTGACCTGACTGCAGTTCGGCGTCGTAACCGACTTCAGTGGGCAAATGCTCACCTTCGATGGCCACTGGCACGTTGGAGAATTGTGCTCTTCACGGAATAATCCCAGTTTCAACTGTACCGGGCAGATGGCAAAAGGCATGTATGGCGTCGTGTGGACGAGTGGTTTGCTGATGTCAACGTTGTGAACAGAGTGCCCCATGGTGACGGTGGGGTTATGGTATGGGCAGGCTTAAGCTATGGACAAAGAACACAACTGCATTTTATTGATGGCAATTTGAATGCACAGAGATACCTTGACGAGATCCTGAGGCCCGTTGTCGTACAATTCATCCGCCACCATCACCTCATTTTTACCATATTAATGCACAGCTACCTGTCGCAAGCATCTGTACACAATTCCTGGAAGCTGAAAATGTCTTCCCTGGAAACACATTTCATGAAGCTCCTGACAAACAGTTATTGTGCTGACATTGCTTACAGAGGCAGTTTGGACTCGGGAGTGAGTGTTGCAACCTAGGACAGACAATTTTTACGGGCAACGTGCTTCAGCACTCGGCGGTCCCATTCTGTGAGCATGTGTGGCCTACCACTTTGCAGCTGAGCCGTTGTTGCTCATATATGTTTCCATTTCACAATAACAGTACTTACAGTTGACCGGGGCAGCTCTAGCAGGGCATAAATTTGACAAACAGACTTTTTGGAAAGGTGGCATCCTATGACGGTGCCATGTTAAAAGTCACTGAGCTCTTCAGTCTTTCCTAAGTTAAAACATTAGTATTGTGTTGTTTAAAAATGAATATGAACTTATTTTCTTTGCATTATTCGAGGTCTGACAACACTGCATATTTTTTGTTATTTTGACCAGTTGTCATTTTCTGCAAATAAATGCTCTAAATTACAATGTTTTTATTTGGAATTTGAGAGAAATGTTGTCAGTAGTTTATAGAATAAAACAAAAATTTAAATTTTACCCAAACACATACCTATAAATAGTAAAACCTGAGAAACTGATACATTTGCAGTGGTCTTTTTTTTGTTATTTTTTCCAGAGATGTATAGTGTATCTGTGACCAACAAATTCATATCTGTATTCCCAGTCATGTGAAATTCATAGATTAGGGCCTAATACATTTATTTCAATTGACTGATTTCCTTATATGAACTGTAACTCAGTAAAATCTTCTAAATTGTTGCATGTTGCGTTTATATTTTTGTTCAGTGTACTTTCCCAGGTTTGCACAACACAATGTTGAACCTCTGCGATACAACCGGACATAATGAGGTTACAAACTCCTGAAGGCTGAGTTCATTGACTTTCACGCTGTTTCATTCCCCTAAAATGTTTCCGTTTTGAAGAGAGTTCAACTTAGCCATACCGCAAAATGGTCTCAGTCCGATATCATCAAACGATCGAAGTTATAAGTAGGCCTAGAGACTGTATAAGCACTCTATAAGTACAACAGGTTTTGCTTTTGACTATATTTCCCCTTATTTGTTGAAGAATAATACTTACTATGACAATTGTTTAGAGTCCTTTGAATGGCTTGGACACAGGAGCAATTGGCCGTTTCCATTTCTGACCCCTCATGTTTTTCGACTCAATGGTCTCATGCGGGCTTGTACCCACAGTATAACCAAATCATCATACGTGGAGGGGGAGTATATAACACACAACAAATTCAATGTGCCTCGTTTTGTATTTGCTTTGCTTTTAGACGTTATGCATCTCCCTTCAAAGACAAGCACAGGCTTAGACGGAGAACGCAGTCTAAAGGTGGATGGCTGGCTCACTCGCTCGCTTGCTGTTGTTTTGTCAGTTTTCCAAAATACTTCATATTTCAAAAATGTTCAGTCACCTTGTAACTGCCATCCCCGGAGCTTTTCATCCCCTCAAACAGTTGAGAGTGTTTCTTAAAAGCACTGGGAGAAACATCAATTCTCCTGCAAGAGAGAAATACACAAGGTCTAACTTTGCCACAGCTCAGGCTGCAAACATAACACAAGGAAGGGATTACTCTAAAACATTTTAGGTCAGTGCTGTTCAGATGAGGACTGAAATGACTGCAATGAATTCATCTTAGTTTCAAGTCTGTGCTGCTCAGGTGAGGACTGACATGACTGCAATGAATTCATCTTAGTTTCAAGTCTGTGCTGCTCAGGTGAGGACTGAAATGACTGCAATGAATTCATCTTAGTTTCAAGTCTGTGCTGCTCAGGTGAGGACTGAAATGACTGCAATGAATTCAACTTAGTTTCAAGTCTGTGCTGCTCAGGTGAGGACTGAAATGACTGCAATGAATTCATCTTATTTTCAGTGATGATCAGATGAGGACTAACATTAATAGTCTACGAGCGATGTATAGATGTAACTCCAGGATATCACATAGCAAACAAGACCACCATTGAACCTGCAGTGAATGACAAAAGGTAAGATAAATACCTGTGCAAGTTTTGATAAAACTAGAGGTGATGCCACAGCACACTGAAGGTGAGATGGTCACTCAGAAGGAGACTCTACCTGTGTATCTCTGGGCTCTTTCTTGGCTTCATAATTTCTTTTTGCGCAGCTCTTCTTTGGTACACGGCAAATCGCTCATTTAGAGTAATTCCGTTGGATGGAAAGTGTTGTGCTGTAATCAACAGGAACCAGAACTTGTGTTACACAACAGATATGACCGTACATTCTGTGCCAATGCACTTTCCCATTACTTATATTCATAAGTTACATAGCTTGTAACCATAAAAACTATATTTTCAGCTACTGCATTAAAGATTATATATATATTTAAATGTGATTGTATTAGCCACGAAAACCATTTTCGGCAAAATTTCTCGAAAGCAATTTAAATTACATAACATTTGTGCCTGAAAAACGACTCCATGTTTTTTCAGTGTACAGCAATAATTTTCCATAATCATTCCCACACAGGATTACATTGCATGGCAGGGCTAGATAGGCATACTGGCCAAGCTATTTCACAAGCACTTGGCAACCCTTTTCAGTTTGAACTATCAACTGATATACTGTATAGGCTATATAAACCTTTTGATATCGCAATTGCACCTTAACTTGCACCTGTGTTAAAGCACAGCTAGCAGAGAGACTGGTCAGTTGCAAAAGATCAGAGGGGAGAGAGGTCAGTCACCTTTTATGTAGTGGACAATGGTGACAATGTGCTGTGCAAACAGCTCTGAGGGACTCCTTTGTAACTGTGTGGCCTGAGTGTGCTGGAAGATAGAGCGAAACTCCTGCTCCTTTTTAGTAGGATGCACAAGTTCCCGTGACAACCTTCGCTCACCAACCATAACACCAGAGGAGCTGGGGAAGAGACAAAACAACAAAAACATTTCATTTGATGTTTCACCTTTGCCCTTTTTGGCAAAAATAAACAGAGAACAAAGTGAATGGGATCTTTCTCATGAGACTTTTATAAACAACGCCTGAAAGATTGAATCGGGAGAGGTAATTTCATTATCTCAATTGTCTTAGCACACATCTTAATTCATTTTGATAAAGCTCATGGTTTCATAGAACTATGACTCAAAGGGGCTATAAACCAAGGTACGGGCCTGAGCCAAAGAGTGTGTCTCATGATTTATGGCTTCCTGCTAATGGAGATGGCATCAGAGTCTCTATGTGAATCTATTTGATGATGGTGCATACTGCTTACCTTGCCACGTCACCTCTGAGGGAATCCATTCTGACACTGAACTCCGCTCCTCTTTTCTCAGAGGCCCTTGGGGGAGAGTCCTCCCCCCTAACCATGAACATCTCCCGGTCAGAATTCCTCCGTGGTGCGGGTATGGGGGACGGGCTGGAGGCAGCTTTCTCCATCCTCCTGTCTTTGCTGACGTTCTCTGGGGAGAAGCCTCTGAGCATGCCCGCTATGGCCTCTCTCTTGGCCAAGGCCGCAGCTATGGCTGTGGCCTTCTCCTGCTTCCGGCTGCGGTAAATCTCCTCCGCCATGGCATCAAGATCATCGTCTTTGGCAGCCGCCTGCAAGTAGGCCAGGTCCTCCCACTTGCCGAAGCGCTCTTCAAATAGCTCCCTGGCGGAGAGGGTGACCTTGCTCTTGGGCTTGGGCGACCCGCCGTCCTCCCGGTCACGCTCTTTGCGGAGCACCTTGGGACGGGGCTTGGGTATCATCTCCTCATCCTCTTCCACGCCATCGCAGGAAAAGAAAGGGGAGGCTTTCAAGAAGCTGTTCAACGACACATTCCCTTCATCGTCAAAGTCTTCCCTGTACTTGTACTTCTCGTTCTCCCCTTTGTCGGGCTCTCTGTCAAAGATGCCCCCAGAGGCCTTCATGCCATTCCCTTTCTCCCGCTCCACATCCCCATCATTGGTTTCCATCTCTCTGCCATTCTCCCAACCAGACTGCTTTTTCTTATGATTGTGCTCTTCCAAGAACCTAGACAATGGCGAAGAGAGAAAGAGAAACAACTGTGTTAAAATGCATCTTGGACAACTGTTCAGGTGAGTACCCTGCAACTTAATTACAAAACAATGTGATAGAAATAAGGACGCTTGTCAATGGTGTAGGTAAAAATCCCATTGATTGTGGAGGACTTAGGGTAATGGATGATACAGTTATAAACATAGAATATGATATCCCCTCTTCAAAGAATAAGATATCCCCTCTTCAAAGGCCCAAGCCATGAGGGATTTGTCATGGTTAGTGCAGCGTTGACTGGCCAAGAAAACACACACGTCTCAAAACTCCCAAGGGTCCGTAATGCCTTCTCAAATTACAAACTCCTGTTTCAGCATGCTATGATGACCACCACTTCCCTATGGGCTTAGGTCCAAGGAAAAATACCAGGGACAAATTATTCTATGTGGATTCTATGTGGTGCATGACGCATTGGGAAAGAACCATGAATTCTAAATACAAATAAAAGACTCTCAGAGAAAGAGTCCTAGACTCATACAATTGGCACGTTACAACTACCCACTAACCACACTAAATAAAAGGTTTAAAAAAACATGACAAATATTTCCTAGCCTTGAAAAGGGTCTTTGATCAAAATGTTGACAATAATCGTGTGCTACAATGTGAACTTTGGGGCAGTAAATTTCTGCACCAAAAAATGAGAAAAATATGGTAGTGTGTGTTAACCTTTAATTTCTAAAGATATTTCATAAGTGGCAAAGAGAAAAGGAGAATAATATTTGTATTACCTTTTGAACACTGAGGAGATAGCTGCTTTATCTCCTGCCAGGTTGTCGTCTTTAGAGAAGAAGCCAAAGCCAGAGAACACAGGTGTGGGGCTTTTCTGAGAAGGGCTTTTGGTGGAAGGTGAACTGCCCACTGTCTGTATCTGCCATGAGGGGGCACCATTGGAATTGGAGCCATTAGCATTAGTGCTTTTAGGAGAGGGACTAGACTGGGTCGAAGCTGGGGCGCCCTGACCAATGATAACAGCTGAGCGCACCTGAGGACTTGACCCCTTGGGGCTGGTGCTGTTGCTGTGATCCGTCACGCCCTGCCAGTTAGCCTTGGGCTTGTCTCCATCGGCGCTCCCATCAGGCCCTGCAGACCCCCCTGTGATCTCCACGGGCTCGCCATCTCCTCCTCCTCCTTTCTTCTGGACCTCCTTGGAGGCAGAGCGCTCCTCCTTGACATCCTTAGAGTTCTGCGTGGCCAACCCAGAGCCAGACCTGCGTGTGGGAGAGGAGGAATGTGAGGAAGAGGAGTGGCGGGAGCGCCGGGATCGGGGCGAGGAAGAGCGGTCCGAGACCTTGGAGTGGCTGTGGGAACGAGGGCTACCCGAGCGCTTTTTAGGGGTGCGAGATCGTCCCCGTCTCGGGCTGTGGGGGTGTTGCTGCTGCTGTTGTTGCTGCTGCTGTTGGGGGTGCTGCCTGTAGTTCTGCCAGTTATTGGGGCGGTAGTTGTTGTTGTAGCCGCCTCCCCCACCCCTCTGGAAGCGCCCCCGTGGGAAGTAGCCACGCCCTCGGCCTCTGAAGTAGTAGGGCCTCCGGAAGCCTCGGTGGTAGCCCCGGAACTCGCGGTTATTATTCTGGTACTCCCTTGGGTAGTTCCGCTCTCGGTTATTGTGGGATGGAGAATGAGATCTGGAGCGCGAGCGAGTGCGGGACCTAGAGCTTTGAAGGTGGGAGAAAGAGAGAAGGGAGAAGGGAGAGAGAGATGAAAGGGAGGGAAGACAAAGAAAAGATGACTGATTACACATTTCCATTGTATAAAACTCATTAGAAAAATGTGCTTTGAGGAAAAAGGTGTGCAATGCTGTTTTTCTCAAGACTATAAACAACCTTATATTATGAGCAATTAATTTGTTTGTGTTGCTTATGAAAGTGATGCTGTCCTCCTTCCAAAACCTTTGAAACAATTAGGCCAACACATTTTGTTTTCAAGTTCACATTCCCATGAGAAATGTGATGGGTCTACAGCTTAAATTCAAGTGCTTTCTGGTTACAGGAACATTTTTAAAAAGTGACAGATACTCATGTACTTAGCAGTTGTGTTTATGTAAAGTATATCATAATCCCATGTACAGGTAATGACAGGGCACACTGTGATGCATATGTGTGCATCTGACAAATATATTAACAGAGGTAGCAAACCACATCTTAACATTTAACTGCTGGGAAATGGAAATACATGGGTGCACAATGGAGCAATGGAGAAAAACAGACTTCTCGATTCGTCTAGAGACATGGCTGTGAGGTTTACCCAGTCCACATGGTGGCTCCATAGCACCATGGACACTAAAGCATAACAGAGGTAGCCTTCAGTGCCACTAGACAAGTTTCCCCAGTTTCTAAACAATCTATTGCCTCTGTAAGTATTAAGATTTTGTTGACACACATGGTCCATCTTAGCTACAGTAAAGAAAACAATCTCATTTTAAAGAGGATACATCTCTGAAACGTCTCATATATCAACACGGTCCAACAATAAATTGCCTGGAAAATAATCAGAATCCTTTGATAATAACATATGACTTAAAAGTCATTAAAATCTCAAACTGCTCAGCAGCTTTGCACTGCAGTCAATACCCCTGTGCAGGCAAAGATGGATAACTTTCACAAATAACAATGAGAAATCCAAACTACAGTCAGCATTACAGAAAAAAACCTAAAATGTCATCACTTAGACTAAAAGCACACAAAATCGAAACAGAAAACCACCATTGACAGAACAATCTAGTACTTCTAAATAAGACCCATCTGGAAACTTTTGAAGTATATAAAAAGCCCTGTGGTACTACTCACCCCGTGTGTTTTTTCATTGGAATAAAGAGTGAGCAGAGAAAGTAGTGCACCGAGCAGCATTGCACACTCACATTGAGAGCAAGACAATCTGCATCTCTTATGCTGAGCACTAGTGGAAAGAGGCGGTCACATGGGCCATATGGGAAAAATGTCTACTCTAATCCTTCAAAGCAAAAGGAGGGGGCTTGGCTTGCCAATTACCCTGGCTGGCCAGCCTGCCCAGAAACCTAGGCTAAAAGGAGCAATTCAGTCAGTCAGCAACTATATACAGGGATTTAGGACAGCTAAAATCACAGTTTTATGAATGAAATGGTCTAATATTACATAATACAGCATGTACAGCATTTTCAAACCAAACAATGTAGGCTATCTTTGCATTGGATTTAAATTTCACTTGAAATGCTTCCCTGTGGCTCAGTTGGTAGAGCATGGTGTTTGCAATGCCAGGGTCATGGGTTCAATTCCCACGGGGGGCCAGTACAAAAAAAATGCATGAAATGAAATGTATGCATTCACTACTGTAAGTTGCTCTGGATAAAAGTGTCTGCTAAATGACTAAACTGTAAATGCTAAAGATTTGTGACTACATGGAGTACTTTTGATGAAGGAACATTTCATGGAATGATTACATCTAAAATAAGTCATGTTTGTACATGTGTGCCGTCTTGTATTGCGAGAGGGTTACATTTCACACACTGTAAACAGTGATAGGCCAATCCAGGTCCAGCATTAACTTTTAGGTTCAAGCCATCTCTTTTCTGAACTCACAGAACTCAAGACCATGGCTTAATAGTGCCATGCCATGCAGTGCCACTCCACGGAAAAGAGCTCCCATGCACTCCACTTTAATAGACACCAAACAATTCTGCCAGCAGCAAGAGTGGCCGGTGGCGTCACACTCAAACCACAGTTTCCCTTGCAAATTAACAACATTGCAGCCGACTGACAGATAACCCACACCCCTGCCAAGGAATTTCCATTTAGGCCTACTAAGCAACATAGTAAAAGCACCAGGTAGATGTTGAACATGTAGCCTACTAAGGAATGGCAATATCGTAGTAAGGGAAAGGGGATACCTAGTCAGTTGTACTGAATGCATTCAACTGAAATGTGTCTTCCGCATTTAACCCAACCCCTCTGAATCAGAGAGGTGCGGGTGATGCAAATAATTCTGAAATGTTTCTGGTGCAAGTCAAAGGTCTATGTAGTAGTGGGAGAGCTCATTACAATAACCAAGTACCAAGTCTCACTGAGGCAAGTATGCCATCACAGCACCAGAGCTCTTTCCCACACACATTCATTTCCTTTGTATAAAGTGCACCAGACCCTGGGTAAGGCCCGTAACCAATAGAAAGCTGTTGTCGCTCTGCAGTTAATATGAGCGCCAACTCACCATAAAACACAGGAAGTGCATGGGTTTTGAGGCAGGAAATCAAAAGATGTATGCTTTAGCACCACTGCAACCCCTTCTAAGCACACTCAAATATTACGCCATGGACATCTGCAGAAAGAATGGCGTGTCAGCTATGACATGACACCTTGACTTTGAAAAAATCTATTTTGGTTATTGAACTACAGTAAGTGAAGTGGATTTACACTCATTAACAGAATTGCGTTAAAGGAATTGCATCATGGGTCTCTGATCTGGATATGAATGTCATTCTCTTCATGGTGGTGTATTCTAAATAGGTACACAAAGGTAGAAATATGCAGTATCCTCCTTTGCATATTTGGGTATTATTTTACACACTGGCTATTATTTTAATGAGCTCAGCCACCCTGTTTGGTTGGTCCGGACCGGACCAAATCTGAACCAATCATAGATGTCTATGTTTCACAAGTTTGGACATCAAAGTACAGCACAGTAGAGCTCAGTAGAGTATAGTAGAGTACAGTACAGCACAGTAGAGCTCAGCAGAGTACAGTAGAGTACAGTACAGCACAGTAGAGCTCAGTAGAGTATAGTAGAGTACAGCACAGCACAATAGAGTAGGATTCAGTGCAGTACAATAGAGTTCAGTACAGTAGAGTATATTAAAGTAGAATATAATTCAGCAAAGTACAGTAGAATTCAGTACAGTACAGTAGAGTAGAATTCAGTTCCGTACAGTATTCAGAACTGTACAGTTCAGTACAATACATTATAGTGTACTCAACTCTAGTGTGGTCTACTGTGTAATGTACTGAACTCAACTCCACTCTATTCTAGAGTACATTTACATTTCATTTAAGTCATTTAGCAGACGCTCTTATCCAGAGCGACTTACAAATTGGTGCATTCACCTTATGATATCCAGTGGAACAACCACTTTACAATAGTGCATCTAAATCTTTTAGGGGGGGGGGGGGGTTAGAAGGATTACTTTATCCTATCCCAGGTATTCCTTAAAGAGGTGGGGTTTCAGGTGTCTCCGGAAGGTGGGGATTGACTCCGCTGTCCTGGCGTCGTGAGGGAGCTTGTTCCACCATTGGGGTGCCAGAGCAGCGAACAGTTTTGACTGGGCTGAGCGGGAACTGTGCTTCCTCAGAGGTAGGGAGGCGAGCAGGCCAGAGGTGGATGAACGCAGTGCCCTTGTTTGGGTGTAGGGCCTGATCAGAGCCTGAAGGTACGGAGGTGCCGTTCCCCTCACAGCTCCGTAGGCAAGCACCATGGACTTGTAGCGGATGCGAGCTTCAACTGGAAGCCAGTGGAGAGAGCGGAGGAGCGGGGTGACGTGAGAGAACTTGGGAAGGTTGAACACCAGACGGGCTGCAGCGTTCTGGATGAGTTGTAGGGGTTTAATGGCACAGGCAGGGAGCCCAGCCAACAGCGAGTTGCAGTAATCCAGACGGGAGATGACAAGTGCCCGGACTAGGACCTGCGCCGCTTCCTGTGTGAGGCAGGGTCGTACTCTGCGAATGTTGTAGAGCATGAACCTACAGGATCGGGTCACCGCCTTGATGTTAGTGGAGAACGACAGGGTGTTGTCCAGGGTCACCCCAAGGTTCTTAGCACTCTGGGAGGAGGACACAAGGGACACACAGAACTATACACTGCTTTTCTTTACTTTACTGTACTGTACTCCACTGTGCTCTATGTACTGTAATGTACTGTGCTTTCCAAATTTTTGAAACATAGATATCTATGACTGGTTCAGATTTGGTCCGGTCTGGGCCAAATGAAGGCCGGTCCTGACGTTTGTAGACATTGAAATCAAGGCTAGGGCGGACTGACCAAATGTCAACTAACTTTCAACGTCCATGGACGTCCGGTATCGGTCTGTGCTCAGTGGATGAGGATGCTGCTGGTTACAGTAAATGGAAAGAGAGGGGGCTCATGGGTAGATGTCAGTAAGAGCTGTGAGAGGTGACATTAATTGGAGGTAGAGAAGGAGAGAGAGGGAGGATTGTCCGACTCTTCACACTCTTGCTTTGACCACCAGTCAACAGAAATAGAAAGGAAACCGTTATCAGCTGAACATAACCATATTCCAGTGGAAGGGAGGACAGTAGCAGGTGACCCACTTGTGGTTTGTGAGTACTAAGATTTCCCATTTTAGCCTATTAAATAGCAGAAATCCCGTTACAGATCTTTATGAAATTGTGTTACCGATTTTTATTCACTTAATAATTCATAAACAAAATGTATATTAGTAAAAACACTATAACTAATTGATAGGTCTACCTTTACTTGTAACTTCTGGTAACTTTCATTATCCTCTCTCCTCATGAGGGTCAGAAATTAGAAAATACCTTAAAGATATGTGGGATTTTGGTAACAGAATTTCAAGGCACAAAGCAATGTTTGTTAAACTTACAGAAGGCAGAAAAAATGTTAAGTGTTGATATAATTTGGCAGGGGTCTTTAATTCAACATTATTGTGATTTTATATAAGAATAAATCAAAGCCTTAGCTTATTCCATCTATAAATGACATGCAGCTTATAAAGGCTTCATAAAGCCTTCAAAAACACTACATAAATGTGTAACAAATCGTCGAAGGGAAAGGGGGGTACATAGTCAGTTGCACAACTGAATGCCTTCAATTGAAATGTGTCTCTCTGAATCAGAGAGGTGTGGGGGGCTACCATAATCGACATCCACGTCGTCATCGCCCGGGGAACAGTGGGTTAACTGCCTTGCTCAGGGGCAGAACAACAGATTTTTACCTTGCCAGCTCGGGCATTCGATCCAGCAACCTTTCAGTTACTGGCCCAACACTCTAACCACTAGGCTACCTGCCGATCTATAACTATATGTCATGCTTTATAAAGGGTTCATAAATGTGGCATAACTGTGTGACATAACCACCAATGTCAAATGTGACATAACCCACTATGTCAAATATGACATAAACCTGTGCTTTATAAAAGGTGGCATAAGCACAGCTTAATAAAGGCCTTATATATCATATTAAATTGAGGCTTCACAAAGCATGTATAACCTGTCAAGCATCTTGGTAGAGCACTGCAATGCCAGGATAGTGGTTTTGATTCCCGGGGCCAGCCATACATAAAAATGTATTCACGCATGACTGTCGTTTTCATTAGAATCATCTGCAAAATCGTATATATTACATTTTTCTAAAACATTTCTAGGGTGGCCCAACTTCTTAACAAAATGCAGTCAGTCACAGCAAAAAAATATTGGTGTGGCCTTTTAAAATCAGCTTGATTTTTTTGCCGAATTACATTTTCTCAGTTTAGTCTTTCCAGGTTTCGGATTTTCCCAATATCTTCAGGTTTTCCCTTAGTTTTTCCACACATTTTTAACAGAAAAACAACAACATTTGATTTTCTGTGTCCACAACAATGCTCAAACCAAATCAGGGGATGAGTTTTGAGGTCTGTGAGAAATATAAGAAACTTAAATTTTTTTCGTGTAGTTGCCCTTTAATTCAGCGCTCATTCCCTGCACTGTTGTTTGGTTAGAGAGTTTTCTGTAGTGCAGTAATTGCACATGTGATGATTATGTATTCCATATACAGTGATTTGCATTGTGACCGCCAATGGAATGGGTGGAGTAAAAGGCCAGCAACACTCCGTATTATTCAGAGCCCGATGAAATGACACCGTATATACAGTGCCAGTCAAACGTTTGGACACACCTACTCATTCAAGGGTTTTTCTTTATCTTTTACTATTTTCTACGTTGTAGAATAATAGTGAAGACATCAAAACTATGAAATAACATCATTGTCACAGCTGTCGTAGAAAGGAGCGGCCCAAAGTGCAGCATGTGTGTCGTTCCACATATTATTTTCACTGTGAAACTTTGCAATACATACACAAAAAAACTGAACGAACAAAAACAACAAACCGTGACGCAGAGTAGAAACATACACTAACTCAGAAACAATCTCCCACAAACCCAGGTGGAAAAAACCCCTGCTTAAGTATGATCTCCAATTAGAGACAACAAGGACCAGCTGCCTCTAATTGGAGATCATCCCAAACAAAACCCAACATAGAAATACAAAACTAGAACCTGACAACATAGAAAAACTAAACTAGAAAACCCCCGTCACGCCCTGACCTACTCTACCATAGAAAATAACAGCTTTCTAAGGTCAGGACGTGACAGTACTCCCCCCCCCCCAAAGGTGCGGACTCCGAACACAAAAAAAAGTGATTGTTAGGGAGGGTGACAAATTTCTATGGTGGCTATGGTGCAGTAAGCAGAACCTTCTCATCCTGCGGATCCTCCAACAGAGGAGGCGGCTCCGATTCGGGGCGTAACCCCCGCTCCACCCGCTGATCTCTCTGCTTTTGTGCCACCGGACCGTGGATCGTTGTCGAAGGAACCGGACCGTAGATCATTGTCGGAGGCTCTGTGCTGCAGACCGCCGCCGGAGGATCTGGGCTGCAGGCCGCCGCCGGAGGTTCTAGTCTGCAGGCCGCCGCCGGAGACTCTGGTCTGCAGGCCGCCGCCGGAGACTCTGGACTGCAGGCCGTCGCCGAAGACCCTGGACTGCAGGCCGTCGCCGAAGAATCTGGACTGCAGGCCGTCGCCGAAGACTCTGGACTGCAGGTTGTCGTTGAAGACTCTGGACTGCAGGCCGTCGTTGAAGACTCTGGACTGTGGCACGTCGCTGCAGGGTCCGGACTGTGGCACGTCGCAGGAGGTTCCGGACTGCTGGCCCGTCTCAGGAGGTTCCGGACTGATGGCCCGTCCAAGGAGGTTCCGGACTGATGGCCCGTCTCAGGAGGTTCCGGACTGATGGCCCGTCCAAGGAGGTTCCGGACTGATAGCCCGTCCAAGGAGGTTCCGGACTGATGGCCCGTCTCAGGAGGTTCCGGACTGATGGCCCGTCTCAGGAGGTTCCGGACTGATGGCCCGTCTCAGGAGGTTCCGGACTGTGGGCTGTCTCAGGAGGTTCCGGACTGGGAACTGTCGCCGGAAGCTCTGGACTGGGAACTGTCGCCGGAAGCTCTGGACTGGGAACTGTCGTCGGAAGCTCTGGACTGGGAACTGTCGTCGGAAGCTCTGGACTGGGAACTGTCGTCGGAAGCTCTGGACTGGGAACTGTCGTCGGAAGCTCTGGACTGGGAACTGTCGCCGGAAGCTCTGGACTGGGAACTGTCGTCGGAAGCTCTGGACTGGGAACTGTCGCCGGAAGCTCTGGCCTGGGAACTGTCGCTGGAAACTCTGGACTTTGAACTGTCGCCGGAAGCTCTGGACTGGGAACTGTCGCCGGAAGCTCTGGACTGGGAACTGTCGCCGGACTGGGCAGGCGCACTGGAGGCCTGATGCGTGGGGCTGGCACAGGTGGCGCCAGACTGGTGACACGCACCTCAGGGCAAGTGTGGGGAGCAGGAACAGGACACACCAGACTGGGAATGCGCACTGGAGGCCTGATGCGTGGGGCTGGCACAGGTGGCACCAGACTGGTAACACGCACCTCAGGGCGAGTGCGGGAAGCTGGAACAGGACACCCCGGACTGGGCAGGCGCACTGGAGGCCTGATGCGTGGGGCTGGCACAGGTGGCGCCAGACTGGTAACATGCACCTCAGGGCAAGTGCGAGGAACAGGCACAGGGCGTACCAGGCTGGATAGACCCACTGGAGGCCGGGTACGTGGGACAGGCACAGGATATACTGGGCCGTGGAAGCGCACTGGAGGTCTCGAGCACAGAGCTGGCACAACCCGTCTTGGCTGGATGCTTAAACTAGCTCGACAAATTCGGGGCGCGGGCACAGATCGCACCGGCCTGTGAATGCGCACTGGCGACACAGTGCGCATCACCACATAACACGGTGCTTGCTTCGTCTCTCACTCCCCATGGTAAGCACGGGGAGTTGGCTCAGGTCTCCAACCTGACTCCGCTTTCGCTGCCTCAATCTCCTCTTTCGGACGGCGATACTCCCCAGCCTGACTCCAGGGTCCTTTCCCATCCAGAATTTTCTCCCAGGTCCATTCCTGTTTCTCCTGGGCACGCTGCTTGGTCCTTTGGTGGTGGGAGATTCTGTCACAGCTGGAAGGAATGGACCAAAGTGCAGCGTGTGTCGTTCCACATTTTATTTTCACTGTGAAACTTTGCAATACATACACACACAAAAAAAAAACGTGACGCAGAGTAGAAACATACACTAACTCAGAAACAATCTCCCACAAAATCAGGTGGAAAAAAACCCTACTTAAGTATGATCTCCAATTAGAGACAACGAGGACCAGCTGCCTCCAATTGGAGATCAACCACAAAACTAAACTAGAAAAACCCCCTGTCACGCCCTGACCTACTCTACCATAGAAAATAACAGCTTTCTAAGGTCAGGACGTGACAATCATGTAGTAACCAAAAAAGTGTTAAACAAATGAAAATATATTTTATATTTGAGATTCTTCAATTTAGCCACTCTTTGCCTTGATGACAGCTTTGCACACTCTTGGCAATCTCTCAACCAGTTTCATGAGGAATGCTTTTGCAACAGTCTTGAAGCTGGTTGAGAGAATGCCAAGCGTGGGCAAAGCTGTCGTCAAGGCTATTTGAAGAATCTCAAATATAAAATATATTTTGATTTGTTAAACACTTTTTTGGTTAGTACATGATTCCATATGTGTTATTTCATAGTTTTGATCTCTTCACTATTATTCTACAATGTAGAAAAGAGTAAAAAATAAAGAAAAACACTTGAATGAGTAAGTTGTTCTAAAACTTTTGACCGGTAGTGTATGTGTTAGGAATGACCAAAGGTGTCTGACTTTATAGTAAGTACAGTGTCATATGATATAAGACATTTATGCATGTGTCATAAATTTCAAAATGTTTCTGACTTTAAATTAAGTAAAGAACCATGTGATATAGAATATTTATGTATGTGTCAAGAATGACAGAAGATGTCTCACTTCAAATGAAGTATTACAGGACACTACATAAAGTGTCAATAAATAGGTTATTAACGTTCTGCTGATTTATGAAGGTTCTCTCATGATCCACAGGTTACTGTAGGGTGTGAGGTATCTAAATGGGTTGATGGACCTGCAAAGCTTTTGTGTGTGTCAAAGCCAAGATGATTTGGAGTAGTCCAACCTGAGACCACCGCACCAGGTATTCCTCTTCTGTTCCCATGCTGGAGACCAGGGCTTGATTACAACCTGTTACAATGGTGCCAACATTTTGTGGCTGATCTTTCAGTGGGGGAGTGGGTGAATGTGTCAAAGACCTGATGGACGCAACACCACACGGTATGGCTCCTTTTTGTTGTGTGTGTGTTTGTGCACTGAGGAACATGGAACTTGGTTGCAGAATAAAGACACTTTCAATTTCTTTAGGTTGGGGGCTTTCATCAAGGTAAGTGTTTCTTGGTGTAACATCATCACCAAGCTACTGCACACACAGCACATATAAGCCTGGGATATCAACCATT
Organism: Salmo trutta; assembly: GCF_901001165.1. Classification (NCBI taxonomy): domain Eukaryota; kingdom Metazoa; phylum Chordata; class Actinopteri; order Salmoniformes; family Salmonidae; genus Salmo; species Salmo trutta. The sequence goes on along the minus strand of NC_042993.1, from coordinate 27,780,231 downwards.
CAAAGTTGGCCTTAGTGGGAGTGCCAATATAATTCTAAAGGAGTGACCTTACTGAATAAAGTATTTGTCATTGTCACTAGCTAACACAGTAAAAAAAATGATGATTATGGCTAAACCCTGCCCACTTCCACAATGTATCTTCTTAAAATTTCAATTTAAATCTAACCATAACTAATAAAAGCCAAGTTTGATGTGTTGGTCCTCCAGAACTTCCACACATTTGGGTGGAAGGGTCTGCGAATGAGATTAGGTGTAATGTGACTAACATTACTTTACTTTAGAGCGTAATCCAATCCTTCGACCCAACATGTCACCCTTTATAAAGCACATGGTTATATCACATTCGACATAGTTGGTTATGTCACATTTGACATTGGTGATTATGTTACATAGTTATGTCACATTTATGACCCTCTATAAAGCATGATATACGGTTATAGATACTTTGTAACACATTTATGACTGAGCTTTCATTTGACATGCTCCTATGAACTTCACATGTTGGTGATGACAAATGAAACATGTCATGCATTGAGGCCCAAACATAGCATGCATAGTCCACACATAACTGTTAGAGATCAGCAACCAATCAGGAGCATTTAAAAACTTTGACTAATCTACATAGCAAAAACCTTTGTTGGGTCAAAAGCATTTCTTACAGTCTATGTGTAGCATATCTGTCAAGACGCGGTCAGCAAGTCTTATCTCATTTCGATTTGTTTTCCATATACACAGAAAGACAGAAAAAATCTTTCTCAGAAAAAAAAAGTGTTACCTCCCCTCTTTCTGTTTCAAAATCTTCTTCAGGCTCTCTACCCATGTAATGACCTTTTACAGAAAAAAAATACTTCATAAGTCCTTATAAGGTGGAATATGTTGGTTCATCCCTCTTAACCTGTTTATAGACAATTTATAGACAAAATAATATGACTTCCTAACAATGTCCTCGTTTGAGGTGGTCCGTAATATGTAAGTAAGTAAGTTAGCTAAGTTACAGTAAGTTACATTGTTAGCCACCTGTAGCGATGTTTCCTAGATCTGGATCGTGAGCTGCTTCTGGAGCGAGATCTGGACCAGGACCGAGACTGGGACCGAGACTTGGACGCTGACTTCGTTGCCTTGGACATCACTGCAGGCAACCTCTTCGAGACGACAGCCTGTCAGACAAACAGAGGGGAGTCATGTGTGATCATGAGCATCTATTCAATTTCAACATTTCACCCACATGTTCCATAGGCCCACATAGGCAACATTGAATAAGTAGAACAAGGAAAATTTGAATCAGCTAAAGTGCTGGTCATAGGATTAATAACAATGATTGACTATTATTACATTTTTGTCATCTGAAACCATTGCATACAAAAACAGATATTCATCAAAGAGGCCTACTACATAGGAGATACCCACAATTTAATACAACTTAACAAGATAAAGGATTCTTCACATATTTGAACATGTAGTGCAAAATGACTGTCAAATAGTACAAGTGGCCGAATCTGTAAATCACTGTGACCGAAGTGTCAGGTGGCAAACTACAACCAGACGACTAGGCCGCTGAATGATTATCTACAGTCACTGCAGAAACAGAGGGATTAAGATAAAGAGCTGTGACTCGAGGAAACCATGACAACAATCCCTCCAAGAGATATAAAGCATTCAAGAGATGCCATACTTCAGAAAAGCTTCTGTGCAAAAATATGCAGTGAAGCAGCTTTAAAAGAGGTGCATAAAAGCTACTACCGTACACTAACTACTGCTGCCAAAAAAACTGTTGGAGAACAGTGTGGATACTGCAGGTGCAAGTAACATAACCAGTTTCATGTAGTCGGTCAAACCAGTTTCATGTAGTCAGTCATTTGCATTAAGTAATCAGTTTCATTCCAGTGATGGGACTGAACTTGTGACTTTTATTGGTCCCAAGAAAAGATGAGGAACCTTACACTAAGCGTCACGGCTGTCTAAAGGAGCAGACCAAAGTGCAGCGTGGTTGTAGTTCCACATGTTATTAAATCGGTGAAACTTTGCAATACATAAAAACTAAATTGACAAAACAACAAACCGTGACGCAGAGAGAAACAAACACTACTCAAAATATAATCACCCACAAAACCCAGGAAGAAAAACCCCCTACTTAAATATGATCTCCAATCAGAGGCAACGAGGACCAGCTGCCTCCAATTGGAGATCAACCCCAAAAACAACAACATAGAAATAGAAAACCTAGAACACAAAACCTAGAAATAGAAAACAAGAAAACCAACCAAACACCCCCTGTCACGCCCTGACCCATCTACTTTAGAAAATGACCTCTTACAAGGGTCAGGACGTGACACTAAGTCTGCTTGAGTCTAGACTTCACTATAATGGGATAGACGCATTCTAGGCTCGAACCTCTACACACACGTTATATATCCAGTAACAAATGGAACAATCACCTTAGATTCCACTAGTCTGTCACATTGTCCCTAATTATTGTGCTAGTCTAAGAATGGTGTATGGGAATGTTTGTTCTCTCAAGAGAGAAATCCTTATAGCCAGCTGTTCAAAAATAGACTAATGGTAGCTTTCAGCAAAGATAAAAGAGGAAGAGTAGGGGTTGTTTCACTACTTACCGAACACCCATCAATGTCATTGTCAGACAGTCATACTGAAAACTCATTAATCATTCCAATATTTAATAGTATTACAACGCTGTTTGGTTCACGTGTAGATGATTTTAGAACCACTTTACGTGCAAAGGTGGAAAAGAAAAAGAGAGAAGGAGTATGAGGAGTGACATCGAAGGCTTTATGGACACGATGGACCAATGAAGAAATAATAACATACACGACTGATGTTTAGAACACGTTTAGAACATACAAATCAGTCTCAGCGCTAAATGGAATGTAATAGAAAATGACAGGCAACATTTACAGGCCAGGGGCGTTGCTATATCATCATTATACAGGACAGGACAAGATGGCGCTGACAGACACGGTCGCCCTGTTTCTAGCTCCTAGACAACTTTGCAGTATTTCTGTTGTCGTTGCAGACCACATTACCTCCCAAGATAATATTTTTTGGTCATCATAACTGCAGTGTATATATGTGCGTATAGTTTCATATTGCTAGGTATTATTACTGCACTGTTGGAGCTGCACCTGCAATAACATCTGCAAATATGTGCACGCGACCAATAAACCTTGATTTGATTATACAAAGTTACAAGACATTACTGGAGAGCTTTATAAGATTCACAGACTGAACAGCTGGGCTGCCAATAAAGAAGAGGTCACTCTGGCTCGGCTTGAACGTCAACAATGTGAAAAACACTCTTAGAAATAAATGAATTGAAAGGATAACAGTCATATGGTGCCAGACCAGCAAGTGGACTGGCTCGTGAGAGTTGAGAAGATGATCTGATTATTGGGCCTAATGCGACTGCCAATCAGTGGCCGGAGAATGTCCATTCTTGAATAGCACAATCAGTGCCTGACATGTTCATTACCCCTGTGGGGGGTAAATACGATTCTTTAAGGGGATTCTGGCTATATTCTGAGAATGATTCATATGATACAGCAGATGAGGTTATTCAGTCTATGGACACTCTCCATGGCATATGATCTTCGGTCCAAGTGAGCAAGGGATCAAAACATTTATTTTTCATTTTGAAAAGCATCTGAGGGGGGATGCCGTGAGGAGGAAATTGCAGACTAAACATTGGGAGGACTTCAAAAACGGTGCACCGGCATCAAGCAGCACATGTTAGTCGCAGAGTATATCCCTGCTACTATTTTAGTGAGTATTGAAATGGATCCCTCCTCCTGCTACTCCTCTATGGTGCTCCTTCCCTCGCTTTTCTTCATTGCAGACTGCGCTTGTTATTTTTGGCTTCCAGGGCTAATTTCCTGAAGGCACTGGAATATACTTTTTTGCTTACCGGGCACATTTCATGACTGGCATTCAGAGCGTGCTCCCGTATCCACATTTGGAAAAATAAAGGGAAACTAAACCCTGGTCAACAGATGGTATGGCATATTATGAAATTAGACATTTTGCCAAGTACTCTCTGCAGAAGACCTTTATCACCTAGTCATACACAGTTTATTTAATAGCTGTAGACTATAGCTGTGTAGCTGTATAACTGCATATACTGTAATACCAATAATCTGTTTAAAACTCATTGAACAAACAAGAAAAACATCTGTTTTTCTCGGGACTGGTTTCGTATGGCTGAGAATAAACCTTTCTGAAAGCTCTCAAATGACTGTCAAATGAAACTAAACAGGTTGAGGGCCATAACTTTTGCATCCATCCACTAGGTAACTAGAGTATAATCACTTCCTTCACTTCATTTTGTGTAACTGGTTTATCTTACTGGTAAAACCGTGTAGCGCATTGCAGGGGCCAAAACTGGGCAAACTGGGCATTCACTAGGTAACTAGTGTATCATGTACCATCATCTTTAACTTAAATAGATGCTCCCCTGAACTGTGTGTGACTGTAAAACGGCTAGGATATGTGTAGCCCATTCCAGTTGTAGTTAACTGTAACTTAATAAGTAATAAGTGTCTGTAAAGTGTGACGAATCGTGGGTCCATTTCAGTCAGAGAACAGTGACCCACTTCCAACTGATAACCAGAGGCAGCTGCCTGTCTCTTCCTAACAGAGTGTGCTCCCCAGCCAATTCACTAGGATTTAAACATCCAAAAGGCTATGACAAGCATCTACACTAATTATGTACCCTCTACTGACAGACACACACAAACACACCCACAGGGCCCCTGGTGCAGAGTGACAGCTGCTCAAACCCGGTCACCTGTTTATTTAAGGGCAAAAGTTGTTTGCGAACAATGGTTGGGCAACTCGATACAGCAGCAAGAGTATAAACAGACACACTTCGCTCAATCAACTACACTATCATTAAGACCTGGATGCCTCAGAAGCAGCTGGAATCACATTTGGCATCTATATGGACCACTGAGAAAACACGCGCCACAGCAACTGTCACTGATGTTGTCTTTGGTTACCAAAATGGACCAGAAATGTGGGCATCATTGTCAGGGTGTCAGAGTTTTCCCTCAAGACGTGGCTTTATAGAGGCAGTTCATGGATTGCCAAGCGGACTCTGCCGCTGGAGTCCAGATACACTGTGTCGCTTCCTTCCATACGGTTCCATGGATAATTATTATGTTTCTTAAAGTTGCCTTATTACCAAATAAGCCCATTGTAACTTGATTTAGGCCTATTAATAAATGGCACTCTCAGATAAGAATGAATTCAACCATGACTGCGTCACTGTGATTTTCTGCTGCAAACTCAACACTGACCAAAGCTGACAAACCAACGTTGAATTGGACAACGCAACAATAATCACTAAAACCATACAACAACAAAAACTCGCTCAATAACTGAAAGGCTGAGAAAAGTAATGTGCTTTATTTTCTCAGAGTGAGAAAATACAGGGCCCCATAGCAGTGTGTTCTCACTAAAAGTTCAGTGTCTGTCTACGTGAGACAGAGTGTCTGTTGGCTGCAACCGCCACAGCGAGTTCCCATCCACTCCCACCAATGGAGTAGGATCCATGTGCGATACATATAATCACTCTTTGTTGCTACTCGAGACTTCTTAAAAACCTCCTCAGTCAGCACTATAATCAGTAAGTTTATTTCTTGGTCTGCTGTAAATAGGTGAAAAGTTAATATGTAGCTATGTGAGCTTTTGATTTACACAACTGTTGTCCTGAAAATACATAGTAGAAAATGACTGAGGCGTCCTCAAATCGTGAGGATGTGCGTCTTAACTTGCTGCTATCAGGATGGAACTCAACAGCGAAAGGTCCTCTCTATTTTGGTCCGTTGTGAACAGCATGGCAAATGGCAAACTATCATCCCTTATTTCAGCAACGTGGTTAGATGATGTACATGTTAGGTCTTGCCTATTGACAGACATCTTCATTCAAATGAAAGCTAAAGCTGTAGATATCCGGTGTATTTGGTCAACTTTCAGTGGTAGCCATTCTACCGGGGACAAAGTCGTTACATTCACACACAAGTGACGTTACCCCAGAGTTGGCAGTGTCAAAAACTCGACTTCTCCTGTGAACATTTTGGACTGTCTGAAAAGAAATGTCACGTAAATTGTGAATCCTGTGAATAGACAAGTGTCGATACAACACCCTGTAGATACAACACCCTGTTGATTCAACACCCTGTAGTTACAACACCCTGTAGATACAACACCCTGTAGATTCAACACCCTGTAGTTACAACACCCTGTAGTTACAACACCCTGTAGATACAACACCCTGTCGATACAACACCCTGTCGATACAACACCCTGTAGATACAACACCCTGTAGTTACAACACCCTGTCGATACAACACCCTGTAGATACAACACCCTGTAGTTACAACACCCTGTAGTTACAACACCCTGTAGATACAACACCCTGTAGATACAACACCCTGTAGTTACAACACCCTGTAGATACAACACCCTGTAGATACAACACCCTGTAGTTACAACACCCTGTAGATACAACACCCTGTAGATTCAACACCCTGTAGTTACAACACCCTGTAGATACAACACCCTGTAGATACAACACCCTGTAGATTCAACACCCTGTAGTTACAACACCCTGTCGATACAACACCCTGTAGATACAACACCCTGTCGATACAACACCCTGTCGATACAACACCCTGTAGATACAACACCCTGTAGATACAACACCCTGTAGTTACAACACCCTGTAGTTACAACACCCTGTAGATACAACACCCTGTCGATACAACACCCTGTAGATACAACACCCTGTAGTTACAACACCCTGTCGATACAACACCCTGTAGTTACAACACCCTGTAGTTACAACACCCTGTAGTTACAACACCCTGTCGATACAACACCCTGACACTGGAGTACCAGTTACAGGAGTATCCTCAAATGCACACCATACAGAATTCACAGCATCAACTATAGGCTAGTCAACAACAGAGCATACATACTGTGAAAGACCACAAGGCCGATTACTGTAAATCCCATTGCTTTACAACGATCCCCGTGAACAGCATATAGAAAAGTTATTCTTAGTAAATAAACAAAAGTGACAGTACAGTACAGCTTCTTTGATATAGACCTGGACCTGTGTCAGGATACCAGTGAGAACGTGGTTACGCCTTTCTTATCTGTGTTATTTCAACAGATATTATTTGCACTACGAGAACAATAAGCCAGGATCCATGGCACACTACAACAGGATATGATGTAGTGATTATTTATGTAAAGGGTGGCACAATCAACCCTGTCGCATTTTTTGCTCATAAAGCATTTGAAATTATAATTGGGGGGGTGAACAATGAACGGGGTTTGCACTATGTAACTGATGCATTTACGAAGAAAGCTGGGTAGCTCACTGGCTGACTGAACTGAAGCTCTAGCATTGTTGATCAATCAATCGACAACAAGGAATGCATTTAAAGTGACATCGAGCTGTCGACTTTCTGTAGCTTGAGAGATGGTGTCAAAGAAATCCCAGAGAAATGCAAACATAACATTGCTCCCGAGAAGTTAGTCTATATAATAGTAACTACACTGTATCATGCCATGAGAATAACCTCACATGTGATACATTATACCATATATAGTAGCTGGTGGGGATACAAGGACATACTAGAGCAAGGACAGACAGGCTATAGCTTACCTCCGACGTTTCTGGTTTTTTTCACGCTCCTCTGACGGGTACGGTCGTATAGCTTCTTGGGTGACAGCAGGCGGAGGATCCGTTGCTGTCACACTGTCAACCAAATAATTTTGGATGATAGGTTGCAATCCGAATAAACAGGCCAGTTGAGCTAACTTTGGCTACTGTGTGTCAAGCATCGTATAGACCGAAGAAATGTGCGGGAATGACGTTTATCAGCTCGTTCAACGAGCCTTTCATCAGATCCGTTTCGTATTCATGTCACATTAAATAGCTAGAGCAGTTGTAATGAGACACTGCGCTGTGCACTCACGAGGAATGAATTCAAAGTGGAGAAATTCTCGGAGGACGCATACAATATGAAGCTATAGTACTGGCTACAGTAGAGCCTTCCTTCGCAGCGCAGCAGGGGGTGTGACTAGTGCTCAGTGCACACAGGTCAAATTTCCTTCCTGGTATCCCCCCGTCAAACGTACACAGAACAAAAATGTAAATGCAACATGTAAAGTGTTGGTCCCATGTTGCATGAGCTGAAATACAATATTCCAGAAATGTTCCATAGGCAAAAAAAAAGAGAGCTTATTTTGTCTCAAATATTGTGCACAAATTTGTTTACGTCCCTGTTAGTGAGCGTTTCTCCTTTGCCAAAATAATCCATCCACTTGACAGGTGTGGCATATCAATAAGCTGATTAAACAGCATGACCAGTACACAGTTGCACTTCTTGCTGGGGACACAATGCCACAGATGTCTCAAGTTTTGAGGGAGTGTGCAATTGGTATGCTGACTGCAGGAATGTCCACCAGAGCTGTTGCCAGATAATTGAATGTTCATTTCTCTACCATAAGACGCCTCCAATGTTGTTTTACAGAATTTGGCAGTACGTCCAACCGGCCTCACAACCGCAGACCACGTGTATGGCGTCGAGTGGGCGAGCAGTTTGTCGATGTCAACGTTGTGAACAGAGTGCCCCATGGTGGCTGGTGGGGTTATGGTATGGGCAGGCATAAGCTATGAACAATGAACACAAGTGCATTTTACCGAGGGCCATTTGAATGCACAGAGATACCGTGACAAGATCCTGAGGCCCATTGTCGTGCCATTCATCCGCCGCCATCACCTCATGTTTCAGCATAATAGTGCACGCCCCCATGTCGTAAGGATCAGTACACAAATGTCTGTTCTTCCATGGCCTGCATACTCACCAGACATGTCACCCATTGAGCACGTTTGAGATGCTCTGGATCAACGTGTACGACAGCATGTTCCAGTTCCCGCCAATATCCATCAACTTCGCACATCCATTGAAAAGGAATGGGACAATATTCCACAGGCCACAATTAACAGCCTGATCAACTCTATGCGAAGGAGATGTGTTGTGCTGCATGAGGCAAATGGTGGTCACACCAGATACTGACTGGTTTTCTGATCCATGCCCCTACCACTTTTTTTAAAGATACATGTGACCAACAGATGCATATCTGTGTTCCCTGTCATTTGAAATCCATAGATTAGAGCTTAATGAATTTATTTAAATTGACTGATTTCCTTACACGAACTGTAAAACTCAGTAAAATCTTTGAAATTGCTACATGTTGCATTTATATTTTTGTTCAGTATAGTTACAATAGCAAAATGTTTTCTACTTCTTCCGCAACTGCGTGTTACACTGTAACAAAGTCCACCACAATTGTTACATTTTTGCAGTCACTACAGCGCTTCTTCAGAAATGTCATTGGTCATGTACGCTGCATACACAGTATAACAAAGAATCTAAGGCAGGTGAGAGGTCTTATAGACATGTTCCATAATTTCTTGCTATACTACAGCAAGTTATTTCTTTCCTGGCATAAATTGGACAGGAGGAAACATCATTAGTCTTGATTAAGATATACCAGAGTGATGAAGACTGAAATGATGATGGGGGCATGAACCTTGCACAGATTTTTCAATATCTACCATACGTGATCGACATATTCATTTATCAACAGACCTGAGTGCTTGGACCAGATGGATGCACTGACAGTTCAGGTCCTGGGGTTACAGTGACATCGCCTTGAGCTGTGTAATTGCAAGGCAAATATTGGCACATACAGTGGGGGGAAAAAGTATTTGATCCCCTGCTGATTTTGTATGTTTGCCCACTGACAAAGAAAGGATCAGTCTATAATTTTAATGGTAGGTTTATTTGAACAGTGAGAGACAGAATAACAACAAAAATATCCAGAAAAACGCATGTCAGAAATGTTATAAATTGATTTGCATTTTAATGAGGGAAATAAGTATTTGACCCCCTCTCAATCAGAAAGATTTCTGGCTCCCAGGTGTCTTTTATACAGGTAACGAGCTGAGATTAGGAGCACACTCTTAAAGGGAGTGCTCCTAACCGCAGCTCATTACCTGTAAAAAAAAGACACCTGTCCACAGAAGCAATCAATCAATCAGATTCCAAACTCTCCACCATGGCCAAGACCAAAGAGCTCTCCAAGGATGTCAGGGACAAGATTGTAGACTTACACAAGGCTGGAATGGGCTACAAGACCATCGCCAAGCAGCTTGGTGAGAAGGTGACAACATTTGGTACAATTATTCGCAAATGGAAGAAACACCAAAGAACTGTCAATATCCCTCGGCCTGGGGCTCCATGCAAGATCTCACCTTGTGGAGTTGCAATGATCATGAGAACGGTGAGGAATCAGCCCAGAACTACACGGGAGGATCTTGTCAATGATCTCAAGGCAGCTGGGACCATAGTCACCAAGAAAACAATTGGTAACACACTACGCCGTGAAGGACTGAAATCCTGCAGCGCCCGCAAGGTCCCCCTGCTCAAGAATACATATATATGCCCGTCTGAAGTTTGCAAATGAACATCTGAATGACTCAGAGGACAACTGGTGAAAGTGTTGTGGTCAGATGAGACCAAAATAGAGCTCTTTGACATCAACTCAACTCGCCGTGTTTGGAGGAGGAGGAATGCTGCCTATGACCCCAAGAACACCATCTCCACCGTCAATAATGGAGGTGGAAACATTATGCTTTGGGGGAGTTTTTCTGCTAAGGGGACAGGACAACTTCACCGCATCAAAGGGACGATGGACGAGGCCATGTACCATCAAATCTTGGGTGAGAACCTCCTTCCCTCAGCCAGGGCATTGAAAATGGGTCATGGATGGGTATTCCAGCATGACAATGACCCAAAACACACGGCAAGGCAACAAAGGAATGGCTCAAGAAGAAGCACATTAAGGTCCTGGAGTGGCCTAGCCAGTCTCCAGACCTTAATCCCATAGAAAATCTGTGGAGGGAGCTGAAAGTTCAAGTTGCCAAACGTCAGCCTCGAAACCTTAATGACTTGGAGAAGATCTGCAAAGAGGAGTGGGACAAAATCCCTCCTGAGATGTGTGCAAACCTGGTGGCCAACTACAAGAAACGTCTGACCTCTGTGATTGCCAACAAGGGTTTTGCCACCAAGTACTAAGTCATGTTTTGCAGAGGGGTGAAATACTTATTTCCCTCATTAAAATGCAAATCATTTTATAACATTTTTGACATGCGTTTTTCTGGATTTTTTTGTTGTTATTCTGTCTCTCACTGTTCAAATAAACCTACTATTAAAATTATAGACTGATCATTTCTTTGTAAGTGGGCAAACGTACAAAATCAGCAGGGGATCAAATACTTTTTCCCCCCACTGTATGTTAGGATGTATCAAGGATGTATCAACGCAGTCTCGAAAAACAGTGAACTAACAACCCCTTAGGCAAAGTTCTGTTGAGTAGTATTGAGCCCATTCAAATTGCAAGAACCACAACCCAAACTATTGACTTATATTACTAGGGTATGAGACAACACAATTAATCCATCATACAAAGATACATAATTCCTAGGTCATGGTTAGGGCAACAATATTTTTCTGACCATGTGATCTAATCCTGGGATAGGAAAAACTCCTGGCCCTAGCAATGAAAAAGACAGTAGCCAGATGAATTGAAGCCAAATTAAATGAATTATCTTCCAGAAAATATAAGGAGGTACAGTTATAACATCAGCATAATGCATGTAGAACTGTACTTTACAGTAGACTATTAACGGTAAACATCCATAAACCTTTTCGTCAACTGTTGGCTGTCACACTTCCTTTTAATCTTAGCTTTATATCTTGACATAGACCAGATAGAATGTACATAGTGATAATTTTCCCATGCCATGTAGGCCTACAGCTTTCCAGCGGTAAGCCTACAAGTGACCCACAAGTAACCTACAAGTAACCCCTTGCATAGGACACAACTAGAAGACAATACCCAAATAGTAACTAGCCAGTGGTGGAATAAGTACCCAATTGTCATACCTGATCAAAAGTAAAGATACATTAATAATAAAAAAAATGACTAAAGTAAAAGTGAAAATCACCCAGTGAAATACTACTTGAATAAAAGTAAAACAATATTTGGTTTTAAAGATAAGTATAAAAACTACATTGAATTGCTCAAACATACTTGAGTATCAAAAGCAAAAGTTTATGCTATATTAAACAAACCAGACGGCACAGTGTTGTCACGACGTCCACCGAAGTCGGCTCCTCTCCTTGTTCGGGCGGCGTTCGGCGATCGACGTCACCGGCTTTCTAGCCATCGCCGCTCCATTTCTCATATTCCATTGGTTTTGTCTTGTTCCATTACACACCTGGCTTTCATTCCATAATTACTGCATGCATTTAGTCCTATGTTTCCCTCCATTGTCTTTGTGTGTAATTGTTTGTTTGCAATGTGGATTATTGTCAGGCGCTTTACTTTTGCTATGTTCCGTGTTTTTGGCACATTATTGTTTTTATGTGCTGTCATTTTTGGAACGGAATTAAAGTGCGCCTGTTCACTACACTCTGCTCTCCGGCACCTGACTTCGCCTCCCGTACACACCCTTGACAAGTGTTCTTGTTTTTTTAATTGACGGATAGCCAGGGGCACATTCCAACACTCAGACATCATTTACAAACAAAGTATTTGTGTTATTGAGTCCGCCAGATCAGAGGCAGTAGGGATGAACACCTGTTGTCATGGTTCCACATGTCACAAGAGGGAGGCAGAGTCCGTCCTAGAGACATTAACGACACTCGGGTGTGTCCTATTTACTTATTATTATTTCCCTGTTAAAAGAAGTGTGTTTTCGGTTGTCCTTTGCTGAAACTTGAATTATGTGCCGTGTGCGTTTGTCTTCTGAGTGAGTTTCGATACTTAATGTTTGTTGTTTTCCCAGTGATACTGTGATCCTTCCGATACCGTTTCTCAGTAAAGTGTTATGTTTATCCTTAACCGCTGATTCCTTGTCTGGTATCGTCTCTGAACCTGGGTCCAACCTCACCATGTCACACATGTACTCTTGATAAGTGCGAGAACTGGGCCATTTTCCTGTCCTGCTAAATATTTGAAATGTTATGAAATGTTATGAAGTTGGAAGTTTACATGCACTTAGGTTGAAGTATTTAAAACTCGTTTTTCAACCACTCCACAAATTTCTTGTTAACAAACTATAGTTTTGGCAAGTCGGTTCAGAGATCTAGTTTGTGCATGACACAAGTAAGTTTTCCAACAATTGTTTACAGGCAGATTATTTCACTTATAATTCACTGTATCACAATTCCAATGGGTCATAAGTTTACATACACTAAGTTGACTGTGCCTTCAAACAGCTTGAGAAATTCCAGAAAATTATGTCATTGCTTTAGAAGCTTCTGATAGGCTAATTGACATCATTTGAGTCAATTGGAGGTGTACCTGTGGATGTATTTCAAGGCCTACCTTCAAACTCAGCGCCTCTTTGTTTGACATCATAGGAAAATCAAAAGAAATCAGCCAAGACCTCAGAAAATAATTGTAGACCTCCACAAGTCTGGTTCATCCTTGTGAGCAATTTTCAAACACCTGAAGGTACCACGTTCACCTGTACAAACAATGGTACACAAGTATAAACACCATGGGACCACGCAGCCGTCATACCGCTCAGGAAGGAGACGCGTTCTGTCACCTAGAGATGAACGTACTTTGGTGAGAAAAGTGCAAATCAATCCCAGAACAACAGCAAAGGATATTGTGAAGATGCTGGAGGAAACAGATACAAAAGTATCTATATCCACAGTAAAATGAGTCCTATATCGACATAACCTGACAGGCGGCTCAGCAAGGAAGAAGCCGCTGCTCCAAAACCGGCATAAAAGCCTACGGTTTGCAACTGCACATGGGGACAAAGATTGTATTTTTGGAGAAATGTCCTCTGGTTTGGTGAAAGAAAAATAGAACTGTTTGGCCATAATGGCCATCGTTATGTTAGGAAGAGAAAGGGGGAGGCTTGCATGCCGAAGAACACCATACCAACCGTGAAGCACGGGGGTAGCAACATCATGTTGTGGGGGTCCTTTGTTGCAGGAGGGACTGCTGCACTTCACAAAATTGATGGCATCATGAGGGAAGAGTAAAATTATGTGGATATATTGAAGCAACATCTCAAGACATCAGTCAGGAAGTTAAAGCTTGATCACAAATGGGTCTTCCAAATGGACAATGACCCCAAGCATACTTCCAAAGTTGTAGCAAAATGGCTTCAGGACAACAAAGTCAAGGTATTGGAGTGGCCATCACAAAGCCCTGACCTCAATCCTATAGAAAATTTGTGGGCAGAACTGAAAAAGCATGTGCGAGCAAGGAAGCCTACAAACCTGACTCAGTTACACCAGCTCTGTCAGGAGGAATGGGCCAAAATGTACCCAACTCATAGTGGGAAGCTTGTGGAAGGGTTACTTTTTTTAAATGGTATAGAATCAGCTTGATCCCCTCTGTTGAAGACGCTTGGACCTTCATTTTTATATTTTCAGTGATATTGTTAACAAACACGCCCCCAATAAAGAAAATGAGAATTAAAAACAGGTTTAGCCTCGGCACACGCATAATCAGGCTGAGTGGCTATTGTTCAGGCAAATGAGAAATAAGTGCACACAGGCTATCCGGAAGGCCAAAGTTAGTTACTTTAAGGAGCAGTTCTCTCTCTGTGGGTCTAAGCCCAAGAAGTTCTGGAAAATAGTTAAATACCTAGAGAATAAACCCTACTCCTCACAGCTGCCCATGTCCCTTATTGTTGATGACGGGGTTGTTACTGACAAAAAGCACATGGCTGAGCTCTTTAATCACCACTTCATTAAGTCAGGATTCCTATTTGACAGCCATGCCTCCTTGCCCGTCCAACATTTCCTCATCTCCCATTCCTTCTAATGCGACTATCCCCGATGCTTCTCCCTCTTTTTCCCCTGCCCCGCTACAATGTTTCTCCCTGCAGGCAGTAACTGAGTCCGAGGTACTAAAGGAGCTCCTTAAACTTGATCCCAAAAAAACATCTGGGTCAGATGGGTTAGACCCTTTCTTCTTTAAGTTTGCTTCCCCCTATCATTGACAAGCCTATCTCCAACCTTTTTAACTTCTCTCCTTTCTGGGGAGGTTCCCATTGCTTGGAAGGCAGCCACGGTTCATCCTTTTTTTAAAGGGGGAGATCAAGCTGATCCAAACTGTTGTATACTAATTTCTATTTTGCCCTGTTTATCAAAAGTGTTGGAAAAACTTGTCAATAATCAACTGACTGGCATTCTTGATGTCTATAGTATTCTCTCGGGTATGCAATCTGGTTTCCGCTCAGGTTATGGATGTGTCACTGCAACCTTAAAGGTCCTCAATGATGTCACCATTGCCCTTGATTCTAAGCAATATTGTGCTGCTATTTTTATTGACTTGGCCAAAGCTTTTGATACAATGGACCATTCCATACTTGTGGGCCTGCTAAGGAGTATTGGTGTCTCTGAGGGGTCTTTGACCTGGTTTGCTAACCACCTTTCTCAAAGAGTGCAGTGTATAAAATCAGAAAATCTGCTGTTTCAGCCACTGCCTGTCACCAAGGGAGTACCCCAAGGCTTGATCCTAGGCCCCATACTCTTCTCAATTTACATCAACAACATAGCTCAAGCAGTAGGAAGCTCTCTCATCCATTTATATGCAGATGATAAAGTCTTATACTCAGCTAGCCCCTCCCCGGATTTGGTGTTAAATGCTCTACAACAAAGCTTTCTTAGTGTCCAACAAGCTTTCTCTGTCCTTAACCTTGTTCTGAACACCTCCAAAACAAAGGTCATGTGGTTTGGTAAGAAGAACCCACAGGTGTTATTACTACCTATGAGGGTTTAGAGCTTGAGGTGGTCACCTCATACAAGTACTTGGGAGTATGGCTAGTTGGTGCACTGTCCTTCTCTAAGCACATATCAAAGTTGCAGGCTAAAGTTAAATCTATACTTGGTTTCCTCGACCGTAATCGCTCCTCTTTCACCCCAGCTGCCAAACTAACTCTGATTCAGATGACCATCCTACCCATGCTAGACTACGGAGACGTAATTTATAGATCGGCAGGTAAGGGTGCTCTCGAGCGGCTAGATGTTCTTTGCCATTTGGCCATCAGATTTGCCACCAATGCTCCTTATAGGACACATCACTGCATGCTATACTCCTCTCTAAACTCGTCATCTCTGTATACCCGTCGCAAGACCCACTGGTTGATGCTTATTTATAAAACCCTCTTAGGCCTCACTCCCCCCTATTTGAGATATCTACTGCAGCCCTCATCACCCACATACAACACCTGTTCTGCCAGTCACATTCTGTTAAAGGTCCCCAAAGCACACACATTCCTGGGTCGCTCCTCTTTTTAGTTTGCGGCAGCTAGCGTCTGGAACAAGCTGCAAACAATCAAACTGGACAGTTTTATCTCAATCTCTTCATTCAAAGACTCAATCATGGACACTCTTACTGACAGTTGTGGCTGCTTTGTGTGATGCATTGTTGTCTCTACCTTCTTGCCCTTTGTGCTTTGTCTGTGCCCAATAATGTTTGTACCATGTTTTGTGCTGCTACCATGTTGTGTTGCTACCATGTTGTTGTTATGTTGTGTTGCTACCATGCTGTGTTGTCATGTGTTGCTGCCTTGCTATGTTGTTGTCTTAGGTCTCTATGTAGTGTTGTGTTGTCTCTCTTGTTGTGATGTGTGTTTTGTCCTATATTTATAATGTATTTATTTTTTATTTTTAATCCCAGACCTCCGTCCCCGCAGGAGGCCTTTTGCCTTTTGGTAGGCCGTCATTGTAAATAAGAATTTGTTCTTAACTGACTTGCCTAGTTAAATAAAGGTTAATAAAATTCAATAAAAATCTTTACACCACTGTAACTAGCAAAGGGAAGTTAGACTTTTCCACTCATAGCAATAGCTTTGTTCTCAAGACGCAACACAGCCTATAACAGTGCCTGCCGGCAAATAACCTAAAGACAGTTCTTGCTTTTGTCTTTAAGTCCTGTTTTCTACTGTGTAATACTTGTTCTGTCAAGTGGAAAACTCATTGTGGGACAACCGCATTGAGTGAAAGAGAAAAACATATCTGACGACAAAATGACACTAAGCTCCTTGTGAAGCTTAGTGTAGCGTTACTGGCATGTGTGGCATGTCATCATCAATATTTAAAGAGTAGGGCCTGTATTCATAGATCTCTCAGAGTAGTAGTGCAGATCTAGGTTCAGATCCCCCTGTCCATGTAATGTTACTCATTATGATTTTGAATGTAAAATTCATCTTACATCAGCACTCCTACTCTGAGATGCTTTGTGAATATGGGCCTTGGTCCCAAAATCCTCATGTAAGATAAAAATCCTCATTTAAGATAAAAGAAAGAAGAGGCCTTGGAAGGTTTAAACCTTGAAACAGCGATGATGAACCTATTTTGCATGGTAAAGACAAATTTCTATAACCAAATGTGTGGCACAAATCAATCTCCAAACAAATAGTGCTATCTGAGAGCTTATTTGATTAATTTAAAGCAGGAAGCCAAAAGCAAACGCCTACAGTACATTGTTTACCTCATGAGTAGATGTGAGAGCAGGCAAAGTAGGGGTCAGTGGTTGTAAAGTGGTTAAAGTGTCAAAGAGAGTTGTCTCTCCATCAAGCAGGGGTTGATTTGCAATGTTTACGGTTCAAGAGTTCGCATTGTAAGGGGTCACCAAAAGGCCTCAGTATCGTACTCTTTATCCACAGAAATAATTTAGCTGCAATACTTTTATTGAATACACTGTGTGTGTGTGTGTGTGTCGGTGTCGGTGTCGGTGTGTGTATGTGTGTGTGAACTAAAGAGTGGTTTTGCATTAACACTTACAGTTGAATAGTTGCCCCCTGAGTCGCGCCCCTCATGGACTTCCCCACCTACCCTATTAGACCTGGACTGTGACCCACAGAATTGGTATAACCCACGAGTGTACAGACAGCAGGGAGGTTTATTTTTGGGCGACCCACCTGACACCACTTTCTCCATCTGTGCCTGGATAAACAAGGTCTCACTCCCCCACATACTGCCCACCTGTTGGAGCCGTTTTCTCCCTAACTGACAGGTCAGGACACACAGGTCTTTACAATATCCAATCTAACTTCCAGAAAACCGCCCTCATCTGCAGGGGTCCACAGACAGTGTAGTTTCATAGTAAAGAATAACATAAGATACTGAAGCAGGAGATGCTTATGGACGACAAGCACAGACTCAACCAACACCTAATGTGAACCTCAAGCAGAAAAAAATCTAAACTCTACTGATTGAGATCAATGATTAACCAATACCTTACTAGGGATCAAGGACACACTTTAAATAGAAAGTGACGTGAGCACTAATATCACAAATGGACATGCAGTCTGAAACAGACATGTTTTCTCAGAAGCACTTCTGAATTTGACTATTTTCCTTTTGCCCCGTGCCAGGGATTTTGCATGATTTAGTTTTAAAGCCTTTTAACCATCTGTTAATGGTTACCACATCATGGAGGGATCTACAGTTTAGCAATACAGTTGGTCATGTTTCGATTATTGAACTACGAAGCATTGTGATGACATGAAGGCATTACAGATGTATTTATTGAATTTATTTAAACAACATTTTCAAGATTCAGATCAATATCTCTGTAAAGCCCAGACTATGTAAGTGATGCACAGAGCAGTGATACATACAGCACGTAGTGGTGCACACTTTCGCCGTTTCCTGCCCGGTAACAGCGGTGTAGGGAGACGTGGTTGGTTGGAGCCAAGACACCATGCTATCGTCAAATCCCACGTCAAGTCCCAAATCCAGCCTCTACTCACTTTCCAACTCCATGCTGACACAACCATGGCACCTGTTCCATGCTCTACAAAGCACTGCTATTCAATTACAGGCCTTTTTTATGTGAGCCTCTTGCAACTACCCAGCTACAAAGGATCCCAAAGGATCAGGTCAGCTTCAAAGAAGAGGCCTGTGAATTTAGATTAAATTTAAAAGATTCGAGTTGAGGACCCATAAAGGTCTACTTTTTCACCTAAGTACAGAGGCCTTTAACCTTTCTAACCAAGGTTAGAATGAATTGAAGGAGTTTATTGATTGTCCTGATTCAGGTGGGGAAGTCCATATATTTCACAATGTCCCATACAAATTATTAAGAGAAAACAAATAAATGAGAAAACAACAGTTCAATGTCCATTACCCTCTGTTGACTGTAACTACTATTCAGCCCCCAAACTGCATTTGATTATGCTTGTCTAATCTGTTGGTGTTTGCTATCCATTGAAGGATGGGTTCTTTTTGTGCCACAAGGCTAGAATTAGAGACTTCAAGAATATAAATGCCAGTGTGTGGGAAAGTACATTACACCATTTCAGTTGTAAATCCCTAAAGCCACAGACCGCCATCAGATGTGTTAACAATCTTTATATTTCAGGATGGTAGAGTTAGTTAGATGTCATATTTATTCATAATGAGTCCAGTAAATTTATATGCGATGTCTCTACCATCTGGCCAGTCCTATCGTAGTCCACAATCAGTCTGGACATCTCACACTTTACCAAGTCGGACTCCATGTCTCTCTCAGTCTCTTCGTCCTCTTCTTTGAAAGACAGTCCGGGGCTGACCTGTGGTTGGGTTGAGAGGATGAAACCGTTTGTGGGGTGCAGCTGCCCATGACTCCAGACTGACTCCAGAGGGGCTGTCACCCAGCTGTTCGAAACCTCTTATCACCTTCTAGATGTTTCCACGGACCTGAGGGCTCGGACCTCCTCAGACCACATCGCTCTGTGTCAGCGCTCAAGGGAGACGAGGGTCGGAACCCAAGGAGGTGCCATCTGATCTAAGATTTTATCGACCGTGTCATTATAATCAACAGTCCAAATTTGCTGAGCAGACAGATGATGCAGTTCTTTGCCATTAAATATCAGGAAATGTAGCACAGAAAGGGAACCTACACCCTGGTAATGCTCCCAAACTGTTAGTTTAATCAGAAAAAAACATTTAGACCGCAACTGGGTCTGCACCAGCATAAACTGGTCACCAGCATACCAGCATAAACCATCATCAAAGTGCTTCATTATTTAAAACAGTACATTACATACAGAGCATTCGGGAAGCATTCGGAAAGTAGTCAGACCCCTTCACTTCTTCCACATGTATTTTGTTCCTCGTCAATCTACACACAATCTACACCCATAATGACAAAGCAAAAACAAGTTTTTAGAAATGTTTGCAAATGTATTAAAAACAAATAACAGAAATACCTTATTTACAGAAGTATTCAAACCCTTTGCTATGAGACTCGAAATTGAGCTCAGGTGCTTCCTGTTTCCATTGATCATCTTTCAGATGCTTCTACAACTTACAGCTCCAAGACAGGATCATTTTTTTGTAATTCATTATTTATTTATTCTTTATGTAACTAGGCAAGTCAATTAAGAACAAATTCTCATTTACAATGACAGCCTACCGGGGAATAGTGGGTTAACTGCCTTGTTCAGGGGCAGAACAACAGATTTTTACCTTGTCAGCTCGGGGATTCAATCCAGGAACCTTTCGGTACCTGATCCAATGCTCTAACCACTAGGCTACCTGCCGCCCCTGATTTGTGTCAAGACACAGATCTGGGGGAGGGTCCCAAAAAACGCCTGCAGCATTGAAGATCCCCAAGAACACAGTGGCCTCCATCATTCTTAAATGGCAGAAGTTTGGAACCACCAAGACTCTTCCTAGAGCTGACCGCCCGGCCAAACTGAGCAATCGGGTGAGAAGGGCCTTGGTCATGGAGGGCAAGGTTTTGCAAGACCAGCTCAACCAGCATAGACCAGCATGAACCAGCTTTGTCACCAGCATACCAGCATATCAGCATGAGCTGGTCACCAGCACCATTCTATATACTTCTGGCCCTTCTTTGGACACTGTGTTAACAACCCTCCAGACGAGCTTCAATGCCATACAACTCTCCTTCCGTGGCCTCCAACTGCTCTTAAATACAAGTAAAACTAAATGCATGCTCTTCAACCGATCGCTGCCTGCACCTGCCCGCCCGTCCAGCATCACTACTCTGGACGGTTCTGACTTAGAATACGTGGACAACTACAAATACCTAGGTGTCTGGTTAGACTGTAAACTCTCCTTCCAGACTCACATCAAACATCTCCAATCCAAAGTTAAATCTAGAATTGGCTTCCTATTTCGCAACAAAGCATCCTTCACTCATGCTGCCAAACATACCCTCGTAAAACTGACCATCCTACCGATCCTCGACTTTGGCAATGTCATTTACAAAATAGCCTCCAATACCCTACTCAATAAACTGGATGCAGTCTATCACAGTGCCATCCGTTTTGTCACCAAAGCCCCATATACTACCCACCACTGCGACCTGTACACTCTCGTTGGCTGGTCCTCGCTTCATACTCGTCGCCAAACCCACTGACTCCAGGTCATCTACAAGACCCTGTTAGGTAAAGTCCCCCCTTATCTCCGCTCACTGGTCACCATAGCAGCACCCACCTGTAGCACGCGCTCCAGCAGGTATATCTCTCTGGTCACCCCCAAAGCCAATTCCTCCTTTGGCCGTCTCTCCTTCCAGTTCTCTGCTGCCAATGACTGGAATGAACTACAAACATCTCTGAAACTGGAAACACTTATCTCCCTCACTAGCTTTAAGCACCAGCTGTCAGAGCAGCTCACAGATCACTGCACCTGTACATAGCCCATCTATAATTTAGCCCAAACAACTACCTCTTCCCCTACTGTATTTATTTATTTATTTATTTTGCTCCTTTGCACCCCATTATTTATATTTCTACTTTGCACTTTCTTCCACTACAAATCTACCATTCCAGTGTTTTACTTGCTATATTGTATTTACTTTGCCACTATGGCCTTTTTTGCCTTTACCTCCCTTATCTCTCCTCATTTGCTCACATTGTATATAGACTTATTTTTCTACTGTATTATTGACTGTATGTTTGTTTTACTCCATGTGTAACTCTGTGTTGTTGTTTGTGTCGAACTGCTTTGCTTTATCTTGGCCAGGTCGCAATTGTAAATGAGAACTTGTTCTCAACTTGCCTACCTGGTTAAATAAAGGTGATATAAAAATAAATAAATAAATCACCAGCTTGACCAGCTGGTCGGCCAGCCTAACCAGATAGACCATGCTTGTCAGACCAGCATGACCAGCATAGACCATTGTGAACCAGCATAGACCATCTTGAAATTTAGGATGGTCTATGTAGTTTTTTTCGGCAGGGAAGTCTGTCTAAGGTAGTAGTGAGTTGGTTATTGTTCCGTCGCTGGCATTGCTATGGTTCAGATTCCCAAAACTACCCAAATTTCACGTTTCTGTACATCTGGATTCAATTAGCAGAGCACAAGATTAAATATGAGTCTCCATTAACATGGCTAGCCTTTTCCTGAAAGCTAATTTAGGAGTCCACAGGTGAATGTATTTTTTAAATTTTATTTAACTAGACAAGTCAGTTAAAAACAAATTCTTATTTACAATGACAGCCTACCCCGGCCAAACCTGGACAACGCTGGGCCAATTGTGCACCGCCCTAAGGGACTCCCAATCACAGCCGGATGTGATACAGCCTGGATTTGATCCAGGGACTGTAGTGATGCCTTTTCACTGAGATGCACTGCCTTAAACCGCTGCGCAACTCGGCTGCCAAATCACTTAAATTTTTACTGTGCTACACTTGTCAAACTACTCCAAAAAATTTTTTTGGCGGAATCTGTTTCCTGACAGACATAATCGCTGTTACAATTGTTGCGGAATTGTTCCAATTTGATACATTTAAGGTATACTGTAAGATGAGTAAAACTCAGCTATAATGGCATATGAATGATAACAAGTCTGCTAATTGTGTAAATGGTTACATGCAGTAGAAACAAAAAATGAATGTATAGTACTGTCTGTATGTACAGTTGTGAGGCAGTTTTGGCCAGTCATCAGATGAATGGACTGGCTGAGGATAATTTCATCCAGAGACGAGATGTACTTTAGAGCCTTGTCACAAACAGGATGCATTTTTGTTGTTGAATATTTTGATTATGTAGAGGCTTCCTTCTTTTCCTTAAGTCAATTAGGTTCATATTGTGGAGTAACTACAATGTTGTTGGTCCATCCTCAGTTGTCTCCTATCACAGCCATTAATCTGTAACTGTTTTAACGTCATCATTGGCCTTGTGGTGAAATCTCTGATCGGTTTCCTTCCTCTCCGGAAACTCTATCTTTGTAGTGACTGGGTGTATTGATACACCATCCAAAGTGTAATTAACAACTTCACCATGCTGAAAGGGATATTCAATGTCAGCTTTTTTAAATTTTTACCCATCTACCAATAGATCCCTTTTTTGTGAGGCAATTGTATGTGTGGGGTACAGAGATGAGGTAGTCATTCAAAAATCATGTGAAACACTATTGTCTATGCAACTTATTATGTGACTTGTTAAACTTATTTAGGTTTGCCATAACAAAGGAGTTGAATACTCATTTACTCAAGACATTTCAGCTTTTCATTTTTAATTAATTTGTAAAAAAATAAATAATGGAAAAACATAATACGACTTTGACATCATGGGGTATTGTGTGTAGGCCTGTGACAAAAAAAACTCTCAATTTAATCCATTTTAAATTCAGGCTGTAACAAAACAAAAAACTCAAGCGGTTTGACAAATGTGATAGAAGCTGTCAGCAGAAAAGAAAACAAAGGACGCTACTATATTTAACTGGGCCAAGGACAGTGTATACAGTTGAAAACAGTATCAGTAGGTTTGTGGATTAGCACTGGTTTCACTATTTATTCCCTCATGAGAATAATTAACCAACATACCAAGCATTTCTGGTCTTTAGAACTCTGGTGGAACAAACATAAACGAATGATGTTTCTGTTTCGTATTATGACAGGGATGAATAGGGCTAATACATTTTAAGTAAACAGTGTCATTAGAAAAATAAGAAGAAGTCCATACAAGGAAGCTAATGTGTTTTCCAAAATATACCCTTTGCGTTGGAAACACATATTTATGGGAAAGATGTTTGAAAAAGGTATTTTGTTCTTAAATGATATTGTAAATTGTAATGGTAGAGTTATGTCCTTCATGGAGTTATCAGAACTGTACTGGAAGGTCTGCTCAATCCAAGAGTACAACCAATTGATTACAGCATTGCCCCAAAAATGGAGGAGGCGGGTGGCAGCGGGAGGAGGTAGGGAACTGGTCTCTCTGCCCAATATAAAGGATCAAAACTGGCGGAGGAATAAAAATAGCATAAATAGGAAAGTATTCCAGTTTCATTTGAGGACCAGGATGTTGACAACTGTGCCATACAGATTGCAAAATAGTTGGGAAGAGATTTTTGATGTACCAATTCCATGGTACAGGGTGTATGAGTTGATATATAAAACAACGCAAGATTCAAGACTTCGTGCTTTTCAGCTAAAATTATTATATAGAATTCTTGCCACCAACAAAATGTTGAATATTTGGAGCATAAAATCATCGAAGCTCTGCAGATTTTGTTGTGAGGATACAGAATCAATAGACCATTTATTTTGGTATTGCCCTCAGGTAGCCTGTTTCTGGTCTCAGCATCAGGAATGGCTGAAAATGCATATCATTGATCTAAAATTGACCCTGGAAATTGTACTGTTCGGAGATCTGGAGAGACCGGGTCAGTCAATTACTAATATACTAATACTCTTAGTAAAAGTATTTATCTTCAACACGCAAACTGTAGATTCTATTCAATTAGATAGATTGAAATGGTACGTTAAACATCACAGCATAGTTGAAAGATATGTGTTGCGTAGAAACACGAAGTGGGTGGCCAGCAGAGATAGATGGGATGGGCTGAGGGAAGCTGAGGGTTGGTATGGGTTGAAACAGGAAGTGGGTGGCCAGCAGAGATAGATGGGATGGGCTGAGGGAAGCTGAGGTTTGGTATGGGTTGAAACAGGAAGTGGGTGGCCAGCAGAGATAGATGGGATGGGCTGAGGGAAGCTGAGAGTTGGTATGGGTTGAAACAGGAAGTGGGTGGCCAGCAGAGATAGATGGGATGGGCTGAGGGAAGCTGAGTGTTGGGATGTGGAATTGGAGACAAGTGGGACTGGAGTTGCTGTGTGAAAGAGAGAATGATGGTCAAAAGATAAAGGGGAAAAAAAGTCTAAATAAAGCATAATAAAAGTACATTTGGATGACACTAAGTGGCAGTGTTTTTACAACTACTGCCGGTTTGCCTGAGGCTGATGCCGTGCAGGTGTTTGTACACATGCATATACACACACTCTCATTCAAATAAACACATACAAGAACACACACATATATCTAATAGTGCAAGACATGCACATAAACACATACAGTTGGCATTGCTGTTATGATTTCAGTTGTCCTTGATGTCCTTTGTTTTAAATTTATGATTTTAGTTTTATTTTTCTGCATTGTTTTTTGCTGGTTTCTTCTGTCTTTTCCTTTTTTCTCTTTAGTTCATTCTCCTGGTTGTTGGTGCATTGGGGGGGTTCTTGGGGGTGGGGAATGGAATTAATTGTCATTTTTATTTTTTTTCTCTTCCGGGGGGGGGCTGTGGGAGGGGTCTCGAATGGTTGAGGGTC
Organism: Salmo trutta; assembly: GCF_901001165.1. Taxonomy (NCBI): domain Eukaryota; kingdom Metazoa; phylum Chordata; class Actinopteri; order Salmoniformes; family Salmonidae; genus Salmo; species Salmo trutta. The sequence goes on along the minus strand of NC_042993.1, from coordinate 27,754,544 downwards.
AACTATTGGGGAACTGTGGGGGGGATCTTGGAGGGTTCGGGTTTCGCAAGATTGTGATCATGAAAAAGGAAACTATAACATATATTTTTTATCACTATCATGCACATGCACCGTCACACAAGGATGGCTCTGTTGCGGAAAGACTGATACATGTTTGATAGTGTCTTGATGCTGTATTGTTTGTCCTTCATGTTCTAATACTTTAATGTTACCCCTTCCTTGTATTTTTTGTAATAAATAATAATAAAAAAATAATAATATAATAGTAATGTTTTTGAAGAGAACCGGCCAACGCATAATAAGACAGTATTTCATTTCCTCTGTAGACTAGACCCACGTAGTTTGGATTTCAGACTTAGAAAAGAGACTTTGTCATGTTGAACCTGAGCTACAGTGCCTTCAGAAAGTATTCATACCCCTTGACTTATTGCACATTTTGTTGTGTTACAGCCTGAATTCAAAGTGTATTAAATTCGTTTTTTTCTCACCCATATACACACGATACCCCATAATGACAAAGTGAAAACATGTTTTTAGACTTTTTTGCAAATGTATTGAAAATGTAATATCTAATTTACAAAAGTATTCACATCCCTGAGTCAATACTTTTGTAGAAGTACCTTTGGCAGCGATTACAGCTGTGAGTCTTTCTGGGTACATTTTTAAGAGCTTTCCACACCTGAATTGTGCAACATTTGCCCATTATTCTTTAAATAATTCTTCAAGCTCTGTCAAATTCGTTGTTGATTATTGCTAGAAAACTATTTTCAAGTAGATTTTTGTCAAAACTGTAACTCGGCCACTCTGGAACATTCAGTCCATGACGATTACAAGAATACCCATAACATGATGCAGACACCACTATGCTTAAAAAGATGGAGAGTGGTACTCAGTAATGTGTTGTATTGGATTTGTCCCAAATATAACAGTTTGTAACCAGGACAAAAAGTGAATTGCTTTGCCACATTTTTTGCAGTATTACTTTAGAGCCTTGTTACAAACAGGATGCATTTTTGTTGTTGAATATTTTGATTATGTAGTGGCTTCCTTCTTTTCCTTAAGTCAATTAGGTTCATATTGTGGAGTAACTACAATGTTGTTGGTCCATCCCCAGTTGTCTCCTATCACAGCCATTAATCTGTAACTGTTTTAACGTCATCATTGGCCTTGTGGTGAAATCTCTGATCGGTTTCCTTCCTCTCCGGAAACTGTATCTTTGTAGTGACTGGGTGTATTGATACACCATCCAAAGTGTAATTAACAACTTCCCCATGCTGAAAGGGATATTCAATGTCAGCTTTTTTTTATTTTATCCATGGTCCAATAGATCCCTTTTTTGCGAGTCATTGAAAAATCTCCCCGGTCTTTGTAGCTGAATCTGTGTTTGAAATTCACTGCTTGACTTAGGGACCTTACAGATAAATGTATGTGTGGGGTACAGAGATGAGGTAGTCATTCAAAAATCATGTGAAACACTATTGTCTATGCAACTTATTATGTGACTTGTTAAACTTATTTAGGTTTGCCATAACAAAGGAGTTGAATACTCATTTACTCAAGACATTTCAGCTTTTCATTTTTAATTAATTAGTTAAAAATAATGGAAAAACATAATACGACTTTAACATCATGGGGTATTGTGTGTAGGCCTGTGACAAAAAACTCTCAATTTAATCCATTTTAAATTCAGGCTGTAACAAAACAAAAAAAACTCAAGCGGTTTGACAAATGTGATAGAAGCTGTCAGCAGAAAAGAAAACAAAGGACGCTACTGTATTTAACTGGGCCAAGGACAGTGTATACAGTTGAAAACAGTATCAGTAGGTTTGTGGATTAGCACTGGTTTCACTATGTTTTCCCTCATGAGAATAATTAACCAACACACCAAGCATTTCTGGTCTTTAGAACTCTGGTGGTGTCACGTCCTGGCCAGTATAAGGGTTAATTAGTATTGTAGTTTGGTCAGGACGTGGCAGAGGGTATTTGTTTTATGTGGTTCAGGGTGGTGTGGTTGTTTAAAGGGTGTTTGATGTAGTATTTCTGGGTTTTTGGTTGAGGGTCTATGTTTATGTATTTCTATGTGTAGTCTGGTGAGTGTGTTCTATGTTTGGTTAATTGGGGTTGGGACTCTCAGTTGAAGGCAGGTGTTGTCTATCTGCCTTTGATTGAGAGTCCCATATATTAGGGTGTGTTTGTTATTTGTGGGTGATTGTTCTGTCTTTAGCCTAGTGCCTTACCAGACTATCAGTTTGTCGATCGTTTGTGTTTTTTTGTTATTTTTGTACGTTCATTTTTTGGAAGTTAATAAACAAGATGAGCATACACATACCTGCTGCGTATTGGTCCTCCATAACCGACGACGATCGTGACAGAATCACCCACCAACTATGGACCAAGCAGCAGATGAAGGAGCAGAGGGACTTCGAGTTGGACTGGCGGGAGAAGTGGACCTGGGAGGAAGTTCTGGACGGGGCCGGACCTTGGCACCAGGCTGGGGATTATCGCCGCCCGCAGTGGGAAATTGAGGCAGCCAAGGCAGAGAGGCGGAGGTACGAGGCCATGGACGCGCTGAGGGAGAAGCACGAGAGGCACCCCCAAGAAATGTTTTGGGGGGGGCACACGGGTAGTTTGGCTAGGCGTAGGAAGAGCCGGAAGCCAGCTACCCGTGGTTATATGGAGGAGCGTATGGGGTGGAGAGCGCTATGTTTCGCTGAGAAGCGCACCATCTCACCCATAGGCACGCACAGTCCGGTGCGAGTTATTCCAGCCCCTCGCAGGTGCCGTGCTAGAGCGGGCATCCAGCCTAGTAGGAGGATGCCTGCGCAGCGCATCTGGTCGCCGGTACGCCTCCGAGGACCAGGCTACCCAACTCCCGCTCTACGCACGGCTACCATCAGGCGCCTGCACAGCCCAGTCTGCCCTGTACGAACACCCCGCTCGTACAGGGCTACTAGTTCCATCCAGCCAAGGCGGGTTGTGCAGGAGGTAAGATCTAGACCGGCTGTGCGCCTCCATAGCCCTGGGTTTCCAGCTTCTGTCTCTCGTGCGGACCCGGAAGTGCGTCAACCTAGTCCGACTCGTCCTGTTCCCGCTCCCCGCACTAGCCTGCAAGTGCGTAAACCCAGCCTCGCCAGTCAACAGTCGTCAGAGCTGCCCGCCAGTCAACAGTCGTCGGAGCTGCCCGCCAGTCAACAGTCGTCGGAGCTGCCCGCCAGTCAACAGTCGTCGGAGCTGCCCGCCAGTCAACATTCGTCGGAGCTGCCCGCCAGTCAACAGTCGTCGGAGCTGCCCGCCAGTCAACAGTCGTCGGAGCTGCCCGCCAGTCAACAGTCGTCGGAGCTGCCCTCCAGTCAACAGTCGTCGGAGCTGCCCTCCAGTCAACAGTCGTCGGAGCTGCCCGCCAGTCAACAGTCGTCGGAGTGGCCAGACTGCGCTGAACTGCCGGAGTGGCCAGACTGCGCTGAACTGCCGGAGTGGCCAGACTGCGCTGAACTGCCGGAGTGGCCAGACTGCCCTGAACTGCCGGAGTGGCCAGACTGCCCAGACTGTCCCGAGCTGCCCGCCAGTCAACAGTCGTCGGAGTGGCCAGACTGCGCTGAACTGCCGGAGTGGCCAGACTGCGCTGAACTGCCGGAGTGGCCAGACTGCGCTGAACTGCCGGAGTGGCCAGACTGCGCTGAACTGCCGGAGTGGCCAGACTGCCCTGAACTGCCGGAGTGGCCAGACTGCGCTGAACTGCCGGAGTGGCCAGACTGCGCTGAACTGCCGGAGTGGCCAGACTGCGCTGAACTGCCGGAGTGGCCAGACTGCGCTGAACTGCCGGAGTGGCCAGACTGCGCTGAACTGCCGGAGTGGCCAGACTGCCCAGACTGTCCCGAGCTGCCAGACTGCCCAGACTGTCCCGAGCTGCCAGACTGCCCAGACTGTCCCGAGCTGCCAGACTGCCCAGACTGTCCCGAGCTGCCAGACTGCCCAGACTGTCCCGAGCTGCCAGACTGCCCAGACTGTCCCGAGCTGCCAGACTGCCCAGACTGTCCCGAGTTGCCAGACTGTCCCGAGTTGCCAGACTGCCCAGACTGCCCCGAGTTGCCAGACTGCCCCGAGTTGCCAGACTGCCCCGAGCTGCCAGACTGGCCAGACTGCCCCGAACTGCCAGAGTGGCCCGACTGCCGGGAAAGGCCAGAACCGGAGCCACCTCCTGATATAGTTGGGTTGGGGAGGGGGGGGTGTAGCACAGTGCCGTCATTGACGGCAGCCACCCTCCCTTCCCTCCCTTTAGTAGAGGGGAATTTTTGTTTTGTTGTTTGGGGTTGTTGTTTTTGTTTTGTTTTTTGTTTTAAAGGTGCTTCCGGTGTTAGCACCTTTAAGGGGGGGGGGTACTGTCACGTCCTGGCCAGTATAAGGGTTAATTAGTATTGTAGTTTGGTCAGGACGTGGCAGAGGGTATTTGTTTTATGTGGTTCAGGGTGGTGTGGTTGTTTAAAGGGTGTTTGATTTAGCATTTCTGGGTTTTTGGTTGAGGGTCTATGTTTATGTATTTCTATGTGTAGTCTGGTGAGTGTGTTCTATGTTTGGTTAATTGGGGTTGGGACTCTCAGTTGAAGGCAGGTGTTGTCTATCTGCCTTTGATTGAGAGTCCCATATATTAGGGTGTGTTTGTGTTTGTTATTTGTGGGTGATTGTTCTGTGTTTAGCCTAGTGCCTTACCAGACTGTCAGTTTGTCGATCGTTCGTGTTTTTTTGTTATTTTTGTACGTTCATTTTTTGGAAGTTAATAAACAAGATGAGCATACACATACCTGCTGCGTATTGGTCCTCCATAACCGACGACGATCGTGACAGGTGGAGCAAACATAAATGAATGATGTTTCTGTTTCGTATTATGACAGGGATGAATAGGGCTAATACATTTTAAGTAAACAGTGTCATTAGAAAAATAAGAAGAAGTCCATACAAGGAAGCTAATGTGTTTTCCAAAATATACCCTTTGCGTTGGAAACACGTGGGAGAAAATGAAAAACTAAATGTTTTTGAAGAGAACCGGCCAACGCATAATAAGACAGTATTTCATTTCCTCTGTAGACTAGACCCACGTAGTTTGGATTTCAGACTTAGAAAAGAGACTTTGTCATGTTGAACCTGAGCTACAGTGCCTTCAGAAAGTATTCATACCCCTTGACTTATTCCACATTTTGTTGTGTTACAGCCTGAATTCAAAGTGTATTAAATTCGTTTTTTTCTCACCCATATACACACAATACCCCATAATGTCAAAGTGAAAACATGTTTTTAGACTTTTTTGCAAATGTATTGAAAATGTAATATCTAATTTACAAAAGTATTCACATCACTGAGTCAATACTTTTGCAGAAGTACCTTTGGCAGCGATTACAGCTGTGAGTCTTTCTGGGTACATTTTTAAGAGCTTTCCACACCTGAATTGTGCAACATTTGCTCATTATTCTTTAAATAATTCTTCAAGCTCTGTCAAATTCGTTGTTGATTATTGCTAGAAAACCATTTTCCAAGATATGCTTATCCACATTCCAGGAGGTGGCTTTGACACAGCTGAAATAGGCCTTTGAGAACACTACTTCAAGTCTGCTGGTATAATGCTTCATTACTTGTATGAGCTTTCATAACCGTTTCATAATGCCTTATACTTGAAGGTTTCGGTAAAGTGTTATCAGGCCTTTTTGTGCATAGAGTCAATGACTTGAGAAGGCTTAGTAACAGAGGAGATTCTCTCTCTCTCTCTCCTGGCCCAGGCCTCTTTCCTCATCTAAGTTTGGTTCTTAAGCCCCTACTTAGAGGTCACTGCCAAGAGGCCAGACCTAAATAGACTTCCCCTGTTATAATGCACTGCGGTGCACTCATAAAATAGGAACTCTCCCCGCGTGTGGCTCACACACACAGCAGCTGAGTCAGTTGGAGTTACTGCTAAAGAGCAGTCTTTACGTCAAGCAGGGGAGGAGGGGAGTGGTGGTATTGGGGGGTACAACCATTTTCCACCTGGGGGACTTAAGAGGGAAGCCTTGAGCTAAAATTGAATGGCAAAATATTTGACCCATATGAACCCCCCTGGGTGGAAAGGCCTGTGGGCGGGTTGGGGGGAACAAGCGGGAGGCGGATTCTGCCCTAACATGATTCGATTTATGTTGTTTATGGCTTTGTCCGTAGCTGTAGTCATAACTCATCTCAACGGAAAGGGACCAGCAGCTGGCAAAGCCATTAAAACCTCTCCACCGATGACCAATACATGCTCAGAAAGTGAACTCAGAGGGGTCCAAGGCAAGATGACACCTCTTGTGGTGGATTCTCCCCAAAGTAATTAATGAGATGTGAAATGAAAACCTGCTGTCAGGTTGCCCAACTTGCCTTTCATTGCCTTTGCAATGGAGTTCCTCCAGTTTGATAGATCCTCGACCATAGGATACCAGACAGAGTAGCGTCACCCCAAGATCAACTGGAATGTTCATCTTCAGACCCAAAATTCATGGGAGCACTTTGGCATGTTCAGGGCATTCTTCCATGTAAGGAACAGATAATATGGCACAGATGTGAAGCATGATATCACACAAGTAGCAGCTGACACATGACATTTCCATCTACTATGTGCCGATAAAAGACATTTTCTTCATTGCGTTCACTGGGGTTTATATAAAACCTAGCTGATCCCTATTAAACTCAGATCAGACCAAATGGAATGGGATTAGACATACTTCTGTAATTGACGGAATGCTTCTGCAACAGCCTCCTTCCACAACTAATAAGGCTTCAGCTTCTTCATAGTCAATATCTACGTTTCTGTTGAACATTTTAGAGCTAGTCCTGGAGAGTTTGTGTGTAGAGAGAAACGAGAACAACGCACACATCCAGCATGGAGCCGACATTATGCAAATGGTTGTGCGTTTGTGAAGCTCATTTCTCTGAGGACGGCGATAGTGTTGTAAACAATACAGGTGGGGCCACACAAAAGACACAGTGCTCCAGTTGGGCAGGTTGTGTGTACGTGTGTGCGTGCATGCACGTGAGTGTGTGTTTGTAAGGAAGTATGTTGAAAACATGGTAAAGTACAAACCAGCTGCCTTCCCAAACTCTTAGGCAGAACCAGAGACCCTAGGCCAGAGGGATGCCCAGAGGAGCAGATTTTATTGGGCAGGGGGAGGGGGGGGCAGCTGAGACCTTGATTCTACGAGGGTTAACAAACTGAACCGTTTGCTCCATAGCGATAGGCTCAATCCCATGGTGGGAAGGTTGTGATCTGTTATTTCAATAAAGAAGAATACAAGCAGGCTCTATGGTCTGACACTGTAAACAGGTTTCTCTTCGCTTGAGGTGAAACATCACAAACACGTCCCTGATGGAACCCCATCTGCCTACACATTCCACATGCACACGCACACACACGCACACATGCACACGCACGCAAACACTCCACACAGACTCTTACCACAATTGCACCCCAATTCCCCATCCCCCCCACCACCCATGCACGATTGGGTAAAATGAGTGCCCGCGCAAATCCTACCCTACCTCGGACACCCTATCTCCCAGGCCTGTCTGTCAACATTGCAGGCTATTAACGATCTCGCTTACCGTTAGCGTTACAGAGTATCACTGGTAACCGGAGATCGTGGGTGAGGGATGGGGCGACAGTGAACGCTCCTACGGTTTCCATCATAAAACGTTCATATGGCCTTTGCTGACACCCGAGAGTCCAGTTTGCTTTTTTGTCTGGGAGGCTTGAGATTCATATAGCACATTGCTAATGTACCTCTAACACACACAGAAAGAGGTTCAAGGGGAGTTCATTTAAACTTAGTTTGATAATCATTTGGTCTGTGAATCTACTCCCACACCCCAAGTCATTTGTTTTCTCTTCGGGTCCCCTCTGCCCTTTAGAAGTGCCCCCAGAAGCCAATCAATCAATCAATCAATCAATCGCTCTCTCTCTCTCTCTCTCTCTCTCTCTCTCTCACTCTCTCTCTCTCTCTTTCAACAGAAAATATTCTGCTCTTTTCTTGTAACGGTGAAACTGATTCGGCAGGGTGGGCATGCAATAAATCTTGTTTATTTGTTGGTCTTTTCCCTCTCTCATTTACTAGACGGAATATTTTCAAAAGGCCATCTCCTTTGCCGTAACTTAATCGCAGCAATCAATGGCTGACATACAGTACTTTATTTATGCCAGTCTCTATGAGCTTTGGTTTGTCCCCATAGGGGAACCTTTTTTGAACCCTCTGTAAATGGTTCTACCTGGAACCCTATTAATGGTTTGCACCTGATGTCATAAACAGTGGTGTCTGCCGTGGTGCCCTCAATACTGTTTCCCAACTCGTTAGCATCATTCCATTAAAATCAGTTGCGGAGCATTAGCATTCACACTATTTTCCTCAATAGTTTTATCTAAATTGCTGAATTAGCCAACATGCCTGTAATATGTTGTGCTGTCGAGTGTAACAATTGCATCGTAATGGAAAGGGTTATCTTCCATCTGTCACGCCCTGGCCATACTGAGGGTTTTATTCTCTATTTTGGTTAGGCCAGGGTGTGACTAGGGTGGGCATTCTATGTCCTTTTTTCTATGCTTTGTATTTCTTTGTTTTGGCCTGGTATGGCTCTCAATCAGGGACAGCTGTACATCGTTGTCGCTGATTGGGAGCCATACTTAGGCAGCCTGTTTTCCTTTGGGGTTTTGTGGGTAGCTGTTTTCTGTCTTGTGTGTTCACCTGGCAGAACTGTTGGCTTTCGTTTTCTTGTTTTATTTAAAGTGGCATTGAAGTTAATATGAGCACTTACCATGCTGCATCTTGGTCCCCTCTGTCAGACGATTGTTACACCATCGTATCCCAACCGATTTAGACCATCAGCAATGGTGGCTTGCTGCCTTATGGATGGATGAATGGACACCCACAAAGCACTATCAGCTGTGCAGTGCACATTTCATGTCTGGTAAGTCTTGTCACAGTTTGCTACCTAGCTATGTTTTCTGTTGTAAATCATCAACTTCATTAAATTCAACTTGTTCAGCATTGTTACTGTCATCAGTTAGCCACAATTGCTTTCTGATTACCTACCTATCATTAGCCAGCTAGCCATCTTTACATGACGACTGACACCTGAGGAAAGCCTGAGGGAATGACGACAAAAGCTTCACACTGGCTACAGCCAAAATGAGGGCCATCCATATGTTTTTATCTACTATATATTTGCATTTTAATGAAATAACCTGCTAATCTATCTCTATTTTAAGAGTGGAAATTGGAGTTGATCTTTTGATTTCACTGCTAGCCTGCTAGCTACAGCAGTCTTGCAACTATTAAACTTACTCTGAACTAATTGCTATAAGAATTACAGGAAGCAGATTACATTTTGCTGATGCCAACTTCTGAATCTTTTCACAAGGAAAAGTGATAGTCCACTGAGCCCAGACTACGTGCCATCTGTCTTCGCCCACCTTACATCCCATTAGAAAGACACCTGTCACTACATCCTAAACACATTTGAAACCAGACAGGAGATGAAGAGGAAAACGAAAAGGGTAAAGGCTCTGCTAGAGGCAGAGGAGGAGGCAGATGTCACAGGAGATCGACGTAGAGGCGGGTATCACAATGCCCATGGATTTGGGTACACAGGGACCTTGGAGGAAGAGGTTGAAAAACCCCAAACCTCGAGCAAAACTACTCCAATTTACAAACATCACAACACAGGGAAGTACCTCATCTCTATCACCCCACTGGGAGTAATCTCTTTTGTTTCCAGAGGTGGAGTGGAAGGACCAGCGACTAACAAATAACTGAGAAGATGTTGTGCTGGCAGACAAAAGGCTTCACTGTGAGGGAGTCAGTGGGTTTGGTAAATGCTCATCTAAAGATACCTGCCCATCTAAAGCCACAACTGTTTCCTGCAGAAGTAGAATTCACCAGGGGTCTTGCTGCTGTTAGAATACATGCAGAGAGAAAGTGATAGGACTTGTGAGGAACAAGTACACAATCCTCCAAGGAACGACACCAATTCTAACCTGGACAAGATTGTTCAGGTGTATTCAAATACAGAAAATTGTATTGGTTGCGTACACAGTTTAGCAGGTGTTATGGGAGATGTAGCGAAATGCTTATGTTCCTAGTTCCTATCAATAAATGCAGTAAATGTCAACAAGCATATAATAATCCAATATTTTAGTACAGAAGTAGATATACTGAGTGCACAAAACATTAAAAGCCTCAATTCGTCGGGGCATGGACTCTACATGGTGTTGAAAGCGTTCCACAGGGATGCAGGCCCATGTTGACTAATTTATTTTTTACCTTTTATTTAACTAGGAAAGTCACTTAAGAACAAATTCTTATTTACAATGACAGCCTACAAAAAGGCCTCCTGCAGGGACGGGAGCTTGTATTTTTTTTTAAAGAACAAAAATAAAATATAGGACAAAACATTCATCATGACAAGAGACAACAGAACACTACATAAAAAGAGACCTAAAACAAAAACAGCATGGCAGCAACACAACATGACAACATGGTAGGAACACAACATGGTAGCAGCACACCATGGTGGAAGCACAAAACACCATACACAAAACATTATTGGGCAGCACAAAGGGCAAGAAGGTAGAGACAACAATACATCACGCAAAGCAGCCACAACTGTCAGTAAGAGTGTCCATAATTGAGTCTTTGAATGAAGAGATTGAGATAAAACTGTCCAGTTTGAGTGTTTGTTGCAGCTCGTTCCAGTTGCTAGATGCAGTGAACTGAAAAGAGGAGTGACCCAGGGATGTGTGTGCTTTGGGGACCTTTAACAGAATGTGACTGGCAGAACAGGTGTTGTATGTGGAGGATGAGGGCTGCAGTAAATATCTTAGATAGGGGGGAGTGAGGCCTAAGAGGGTTTTATAAATAAGCATCAACCAGTGGGTCTTGCGACGGGTATACAGAAATGACCAGTTTACAGAGTATAGAGAGCAGTGATGTGTCCTTAGGGACTGATGCCCTACGTAATGTACATAGTTATTGACCGCTGGTTACTTTAATAATGTTTACATACTATTTAATCCCTGAGTGTACAAAAGATTATGAACGCCTGCTCTTTCCATGACAGACTGACCATGTCACGTTCGTCGTAAAGATGGGACCAAGGCGCAGCGGGAATGTGTATGCTCATCTTCTTTATTGTGAAAAATAAAACACTTAAAACGAAAACAACGACGAGAAAACAGTCCTGTGAGGCACACAGCTACACTTACAGAACAACTACCCACAAAAACCCATGAAAAAAACACCCCTACTAAATAGGACCTTAAATTAGAGGCAACGAGGAACAGCTGCCACCAATTGAAGGTCCACCCAATAAACTACACATAGAAGTAGAAAAACTAGAACGAACATAGAAATATACAAACATAGAACATTAACCAAAAAACCCCGAAACACATAAAACAAACACCCCCTGCCACGTCCTGACCAAACTACAATAACAAATAACCCTTTTACTGGTCAGGACGTGACAGACCAGGTGAATGCAGGTGAAAGCTATGTCACTTGTTAAGTCTGCTTCAGTCAGTGTAGATGAAGGGGAGGATTTTTAAGCCTTGAAACAATTGAGACATGGATTGTGTATATGTAACATTCAGAAGGGGAATGGGCAAGACAAAATATTGAAGTGTCTTTAAACCGGGTATGGTAGTATGTGCCAGGTGCACCAGTTTGTGTCAAGAACTGCAACGCTGCTGGGTGGTTCACGCCAACAATTTCCTGTGTATCATGAACTTTTTTATTTATTTTGAATTGAATGTAATATCTTATGTTGTTCTTGTCTATTACTGTTCTGTACTTTGTCATGTATTTGTACGTTTTATGTGTACTAATAAACTAAACTAAACTTGGCCATCTGATGATGGCTGTTTAACAGTCTGAATCCCTTGGAATAGAAGCTGTTTATCAGTCTTTTGGTTTGCGGATGGTGCAATTGACGTACCAGGCGGTGATACAGCCCAACAGGATGCTCTCAATGGTTAATCTGTAGTTCGTGAGGGTCTTAGGGTCTTAGGTGCCAAGACACATTTCTTCAGCATCCTGAGGTTGTATATATCAGCTTCTCCGTTTTGTTGACATTGAGGGAGAAGTTATTTTCCTGGCACCACTCTGCCAAGGCACTCACGTCCTCCCTGTGGGCTGTCGGAGATGTGTGTGGCCACACAGTCATGGTTGAACAGGGAGTACAGGAGGGTGCTGAGAAAGCACCCCCGTGTTGAGGATCAGAGTGGCAGACGTGTTGTTGCCTACATTCAACACCTGTGGTCAGCCCGTCAGAAATACCAGGACCCAGTTGCACAGGGAGGGGTTCAGAGCCTGAGCCCTGACCTTAGTGATGAGCTTGGAGGGCACTATGGTGTTGAAGGCTGAGCTGTAGACGATGAACAGCATTCTTACATAGGTATTCCTCTTGTCCATGTGGGATAGGGCAGTGTGCAGTGCGATGGCGATTGCGTCGTCTGTGGATCTGTTGGGGCTATATGCAAATTGTAGTGGGTCTAGGGCAGTGGTTCCCAAACGTTTTATAGTCCCGTACTCCTTCAAACATTCAACCTCCAGCTGCGTACCCCCTCTAGCACCAGGGTCAGCACACTCTCAAATATGATTTTTATTGCCATCATTGTAAGCCTGCCACACACAATACATTTATTAAACATAAGAATGAGTGTGAGTTTTTGTCACAACCCGGCGCGTGGGAAGTGACAAAGATCTCATATAGGACCAGGGCAAAAATAATAATAGAATAATAATAATTTTGCTCTTTATTTAGCCATCTTACATATAAAACCTTATTTGTTCATCAAAAATTGTGAATAACTCACCACGGGTTAATGAGAAGGGTGTGTTTGAAAGGATGCACATAACTCTGCAATGTTGGGTTGTATTGGAGAGAGTCTCATTCTTAAATCATTTTCCACACACAGTCTGTGCCTGTATTTAATTTTCATGCTAGTGAGGGCCGAGAATCCACTCTCACATAGGTAAGTGGTTGCAAAGGGCATCAGTGTCTTATCAGCTCGATTTTCCAAGGCAGGATACTCTGAGCGCAGCCCTATCCAGAAATCTGGCAGTGGCTTCTGATGAAATTACATTTTCACAGAACCGCTTGTTGCAATTTCGATGAGGCTCTCTTGTTCAGATATTGGTAAGTGGACTGGAGGCAGGGCATGAAAGGGATAACGAATCCAGTTGTTTGTGTCATACGTTTCAGGAAAGTACCTGCGTAATTGCGCACCCAGCTCACTCAGGTGCTTCGCTATATCACATTTGACATTGTCTGTAAGCTTGAGTTCATTTGCACACAAAAAAAATCATACCATGATGGAAATACCTGTGTGTTGTCCTTGTTAATGGAGACAGAGAAGAGCTCCAACTTCTTAATCATAGCCTCAATTTTGTCCCGCACATTGAATATAGTTGCAGAGAGTCCCTGTAATCCTAGATTCAGATCATTCAGGCGAGAAAAAACATCACCCAGATAGGCCAGTCGTGTGAGAAACGTGTCATCATGCAAGCGGTCAGACAAGTGAAAATTATGGTCAGTAAAGAAAACGTTAAGCTCATCTCTCAATTTAAAAAAACTTGTCAATACTTTGCCCCTTGATAACCAGCGCGCTTCTGTATTTTGTAAAAGCGTTACATGGTTGCTGCCAGTATCATTGCATACAGTAATGCAGAAAATACACGTGAGTTCAGGGGCCTTGCTTTCACAAAGTTAATCATTTTCACTGTAGTGTCCAAACCGTCTTTCAAGCTGTCAGGCATTCCCTTGGCAGCAAGAACCTCTTGGTGGATGCTGCAGTTTACCGGGAGCAACTGCTTACACGCGCGTTACCACTCCACCACATCTCCCTGTCATGGCTTTTGCACCATCAGTACAGATACCATCACATCTTGACCACCAAAGTCCATTTGATGTTAGAAAGCTGTCAAGTACTTAAAAAATATCCTCTCCTGTTGTCCTGGTTTCCAATGGTTTGCAGAAGAGGATGTCTTCCTTAATTGACCCCACGTAAACGTAACAGACATATACCAGGAGCTGTGCCAGGCCCGCCACGTCTGTTGATTCATCCAGCTGTAACACTTAGAATTCACTTCCTTGTATGCGAATCGGTAATTGTTTCAAAACATCTCCTGTCATGTTACTGATGCGTCGCGAAACAGTGTTGTTTGATGAAGACATTGTCTGTATAGTTTCTTGGGCCTTTTCCCCCAGTATTGTCCCAGCTATATCCGCGGCAGCAGGAAGAATTAAGCTCACCATATAAGACTCTTCTAGCCCCTTCTTATTAATGGTATCTGTTGCTTTTATACATGTCTTACTACTCGAAAGTCGTCTTAATTCTCGCTCCAAGTACTCCAATCGCTTATTTTTCTAATTGGCATGTTTTATTTATAAATGTCTGCACAAGAGTGAAGGTTTCCCACAAGAGAGTAACGGTTAATGTGATTGGATGTTAATGTTGGATGTTGTTATTTCACTGAACACTAGATGGTTACATTTTATTTTTGGCAGTGAAACGAGGCTACTCAGGCAGGAAAAAACCTCACCCAAATGTATAGCGCCATTGTAAAATCGAGATGGACTGTTTGAAAACGTGAATCACATTTTTATTTGGCGTACCTCCGACGGTATTGCGCGTACCCCTGTTTGGGAATAGCTGGTCTAGGGTATGGAATTGGTATGGTATAGCTGGGAGTTGGTATAGCCTCTTAAAGCACTTTATGATTAGTAATTTAGTTCAGTTACCTTGCTTTGCTTCTGGGCCGGCAGCCTTGCGAGGGTTAACGAGCTTAAATGTCTTATTCACGCCGGCCATGGAGATCGGGAGCACGCTGTCCTCATAAGCGGAGGGGGCCCACGTCAGTGGCTCTGTGTCCTTTTCCTCAAACCAGATTCTGTGCGGAGGAATTACTTACAGTAATAAGTTGTTGTTTTGTTGTAACAAAATGACAACAAAAACATTTACCTGTGTGTTACATAATTTTTTTTATGCCATGTTCACATTTTTGATGTTGTCAAATAGTGGACTTGAACAAGCAACCTTTCAGTTACTAGCCCACGCTCTTAACCGCTAAACTACCTGCCACCCTCGTCTTGTGCTAACGGATTTCATGCTGTAGGCTAACTAATTTCCAATAGGCTATCATAAAGCCGAAAATGTAAGAAATATGGCTGATTAACCTTTTCCTTTTGGAAATAGTCCCATTATTTTTAGTTAATTGAGTAGAAAGAGAACGTTTTAGTCAAATGCCAACTCTGGAAAGGCAGCATTGATCTGTTTGTCCAGAAACACCACATCAAACCTCAAAAGGCATCTGGAGGTTGTGCACAAAGGCGCAAAGCTAGTTGCCAAATGCATGAAAGAGGAGAAATCTATATACATTATGATAAGAAACAGAGATGCATCAATAATATTTCCAAGTGTAATTAAAAACGGCAATAATTCACATACTCTGAGCGTACAAAGCATTAGGAACACCTGTGAAAGGTATGATCCCTTATTGTTGTCCCTTGCTACATCCACTTCAATCATTTTAGATGAAGTGGAGGAGACAGGTTAAAGAATTTTAAGCCTTGAGACAATTGAGACTGGGTTTTTCCATGCTCATCGGTTTCCCCTGTGTATCAAGAACGGTCCACCACCCAACTTTCAGCACCTTGTAGAGTCCATGCCCCGATGAATGAAGGTTGTTTTGAGGGCAAACGGGGGTGCAACTCAATATTAGGAAGGTGTTCCTAATAGTGGTATAGTCAGTGTATGTGTGCCATTCAGAGGGTGAATGGGCAAGACAAAAGATTTAAGTGCCTTTGAACGGGGTATGGTAGTAGGTGCCAGGCTCACCCGTTTGAATGTGTCAAAAACAGCAACGTTGCTGGGTTTTCACGCTAAACAATTTCCCATATCAAGAATGGTCCACCACCCTTAAGGACATCCAGCCAACTTGACACAACTGTGGGAAGTATTGAAGTCAACATTGGCCAGCATCCCTGTGGAAGGCTTTTGACACATTGTACAGTCCATTCCCTGACAAATTGAGGCTGTTCTGAGGGCAAACTCAATATTATGAAAGTGTTCCTAATGTTTTGTACACTCAGTGTATATTGCTATGAATGTGAGTAGGGTGAGTCCCCTAGCAGGTATTGAACCCAGGCCACCACATCGAGGCCACCAGCATCTTTAGCTGACTCCATCAAGATGATTTAGCAATATGCAAGAGACTATGGTTGAATTACAGGAATTGGAAGGTCAAGAAATGTCTGAGAATGGAATTCTAAATGCAGGCGTATTTAATTAATATTATAAAATGTATGTATTCACATACAATACATAAAGCTTAGGTTACAAAGCATTAACACGCATTACAAGGCATTATTTTATGCATGATCAGAGACGGAAAGAGATAAAAATAATCCATGGCTTGTACGATGGCCCAAAGCGTTTTGGGGAGAGAGAGAAAGAAAGCGAAAGAGAGAGAGAGTGACCACAGCAGGTCAGGAACAAATAGAGAGTGAGAGACAATCAACCCTTTTATATCCATTTGACCAGGTTTGGATTCTAGATCTGAGCTGTTGACCAATAGCATTACTGTTAACTTCCTATCAGACCTACAGGATGTTATCACAACAGAGATAGCACAGAGAGAGGCTGAATTCCTGAGAAGACAATTCAATCTCTTGCGTAGAGTGTTGATAAGAGTCACTTACAACATTAAACAACTATACAGATAGCCCTTACATTGCTGAAATAAGTCAATAAAATCAATGATGAGAGAATAGTCAGATTAACTAATACCTGACATGGACATGGTCGCGTAGCAGGAAGATCGGAGTACCATGAACTAAGAAGTTGTGAGTTCAAATCCCAGGGGGAGACGTGTTGAATAATAATAACTGAATAAATGAACATGCACAATGTAGTCAAGGTGTGTCAAATATGTAAAGTTGAAATCACTGTGTGCTTGAGTATTTCTAATCTTGCCAACAGACAAAGAGCTATCAATGGTTCACCAATCAGGGCCTTAATTGGCTTGGCAACAGTAACAAGACTTGATGTGTAAAGTCATTTTTTACACATAAATGTTCTTGCAACGTTCCAATGAAACATGTCTTTAACATTTTATGTTCTAAGAACATGGCAACCATGTTCTGTGTATGTTTGGTGGGACGTTGATGGAATATTCTCCTAACCCACAGAAAACTGGACACATTCATGTTTTTGCCGTGTTCCCATGAAACGTGTCTAGAACATTAATATCTTATATTCAGAGAACATGGTAACCACGCTCTGGGTAAATTCTATTTGACATTAAGTGAATGGTCTCTTGGAAACATGCCCTGCACATCACAGGAACATTCCTATGAAAACGTTAGTTAATGACCTAATGAGAATCTTAAGGGAACGTTCTCTAAAGTTGTGGGAACGTTTGTTGTTAACTGGGGAGAGAGACGTAAAGAAACTTTGTCTCATGAAGACGACACAGCTGCCCACTGGGTTCTATCACACCGCTTAACAACAGGAGACAAACAGAATAAAGGATCAAATAAAATAGCAAAGCTCACAAACAAACAACCAAAACACCGAGAAATAAATATTCAAAAAACAAAACATCAGATTCAGCTGTGTTTAACAATCGTTGGCATTAAACATACGCTGGTCGATATATGCCTACTGCATTGAGAAATAGCTTTTATGATATCCAAAACCTTGCTTCAGTGGTTTTCCTCTCTCGAAAGTGTGTGGCTTTTGGAGGAAAACAAAATGGCCACTCCCTCCAGGAGACATAGGGTCAGAGAGGAATGCTCTTCGGAAACCACAATGTGAGTCCCTTCTAGAATGCTCCAGGGCTGAATCTCATTTTCAAAGAGAGAAAGAGAGACAGAGAAACAACTAAATTAAAAAGATATTTGGTTCCTATTATGCCACGCCCCCGGTCCCATTCTTGCCAGTCATGGGATGGGATTTAGAGGTGGGCATGCATCGAAATTAAACATTGGCGTCAGTCACGGCACTGGAAATAGCATCTGGAGGATGGCCAGACCATTCCAGTATCCGCTGGTGTGGATCCGTTTAGGCTTTAGCCGGTGGTCAAACTTGTGGGAAGAACACAATGGCTTTTGGATTATTTCAAGTTCAACACTGAAGTCATGCCATGTTTCCTCCAATGATGGATAAACAATATTTGTATGTCTATGGTTTTCTCTGTTAAGGCACCCAATGGCTCTCTTGGGCCTCACAGTGGCTGATTAAATCAAATCAAATGTTATTTGTCACATGCGCCGAATACAACAGGTGTAGACCTTACAGTGAAATGCTGATTGAGTCTGTAATACCAACATGTTTCAAGCAGACCACCATAGTCCCTGTACCCAAGAACACAAAGGCAACCTGCCTAAATGACTACCGACCCGTAGCGCTCACGTCCGTAGCCATGAAGTGCTTTAAAAGGCTGGTAATGGCTCACATCAACACCATTATCCCAGAAACCCTAGACCCACTCCAATTTGTATTCCGCCCAAACAGATCCACAGATGGTGCAATCTCTATTGCACTCCACACTGCCCTTTCCCACCTGGACAAAAGGAACACTTATGTGAGAATGCTATTCATTGAGTACAGCTCAGCGTTCAACCCCATAGTACCCTCAAAGCTCATCACTAATCTAAGGATCCTGGGACTAAACACCTCCCTCTGCAACTGGATCCTGGACTTCCTGACGTGTCGTCCCCAGGTGGTGAGGGTAGGTAGCAACACATCTGCCACGCTGATCCTCAACACTGGAGCCCCCCAGGGGTGCGTGCTCAGTCCCCTCCTGTATTCCCTGTTCACTCATGACTGCACGGCCAGGCACGACTCCAAAACCATCATTAAGTTTGCTGATGACACAACAGTGGGAGGCCTGATCCCCGACAACAATGAGACAGCCTATAGGGAGGAGGTCGGAGACCTGTGTGGTTTGTGATGCTTGATGCTTTGATGCTCTCATGCATGTTTCAGTGTTACATGTTTTGAAGCGAGCATAGAAGTTATTTAGCTCGTCTGGTAGGCTCGTGTCACTGGGCAGCTCTCAGCTGTGCTTCCCTTTGTAGTCTGTAATAGTTTGCAAGCCCTGCCACATCCGACGAGCGTTGGAGCTATGGTATCACCATTCGATCTTAGTCCTGTACTGATGTTTGATGGTTCGTTGTTGTGTAGACCCCAGATGTGTAGGGCTCTGAGCCTATTCTAACCAAACCAAATAATTCTGAATCTGATCAGTGCTAAATTAGTCCAACTGGAGAGCAGAAAAATGGTGGATGAAAGACGCCAAAGCCAGAGACCACAACCTCAATGAGGAGGGAGAAGGTCACATTTCTGGCTCTGGAGTCAACATGATAAGAAATTGGAGGAAGAAAAATCATCCTAAAAAATTTGATGAAAGATGAATCTTCTTTCAACTAGTATAAACCTCATTTCACAGTGATATAATTTTGCAGTAAAATGTTGCATTTCTGCTGATAATCCAAAGTCTATTTTCCATCCAGGCTCATTAGTATTCTTCAGTGTGGACTATTACATTTAGCTTAGTTTTGCGGGTATTGTGCATGGCTTTGGGCTGAGCATGGACTGTGATCTACAGATTTCACCACCACCAGAATAGACCACCCTAGCAACTCCAGAGCCAAAGTAGGCATACATTTAGAAGTGTTTGCCAATTTAAATGGGACATCTCACAAACGACACCTCTCACAAGCCACTTCAAATGTTGTTTCCGTAACACCAACTCCCTCAGCGACAGAGCACATCACAAAGAAGTTTCTAATGTTAGGTGTTATAAAATGTTGTAAAAGTGACACCTCTTCAATTCACACTCTGTAAAGATAACTGAATAGATCAATGGACACTACTGTGTGGTCCTGTAGTTTACGTTGCTGGAGTGGAGCTCGACCTGCAACTGTAACCAAGGAGACATTAGTTTCAGCTGACTGGAGTTGTTTACAGTAGTTGCCCCAGGCCTCTCCATGGCACTAAGTGGAAACTGTCATCTTTCAAGTGAGACATCGCCCTCCCTATCTCTTTCTTGCCTGAGGCGACCGAGGTGCACCCCCTGAAGACTTCTTCAGCATTTGATAGGTCACATTTTCCTAACTGAACTACAAGGTATTAACAAAATACAGATGCCTATTTGAGAGAGGAAGAGTGTAAGGCAAAAAAGATCATGACACTGCAGAACATTTTCCAAAGGGCTTTCAGTTGGTAAGAAAAAAATAGAAGACCTGTTATGAATGAGGATGTTGGACTAGGTAGACCAATTGTGTTCCCATTTCATTTTGAATGCAATTTGCTGTAACTTGATGACTGAATCAAAATGTGCAGCGTTGTTTAATGGGGTAATTGAAATCTGTCAGACAAAAAAGCTATTGTGTAAGTGTAAATTTGTTTACATCTGAAATACAGGTATTTTGCCAACAGTTAGCCTGCAAAAATCTTTTAATAGAAATTGGCTGCAAAAGTACATTGTGTTTGTGATCCTTCTAGTATTGCACGCAGAGGATTAAAATTCAACACAACACCATTTAGTTTATCAGAATAATGTGTACTATACACTCGCTGTCTCATTAAACACACTCAAAAAATAATTCAGCAGACACACACAAACCACTTCTGTTGGCTGGTGAAGAGAAAATAAACAGGATGGTTGTGGTTTGTAATTGTCAAGCAGCAAAACAATAGCATTAATCAACCTAATATTGCTGAGTGGGACAGGAAAGACAGAAAATAATCAGCAGGGAGCAGCAGTGACTCATACACTCTGAAAGTGCAAAAACACACATTTAAATCTGCTATTTCTACATCCATTTCAAGATATTCAAGATATATACAAATGGATTATTGAAGAATATAACTTATAAATGCCTCAGGAGCTTAGTTCAACTGTCTTACCGCACCAGATTGCAAAATATAAGCATGTAAACAAACTAATCGTAAACAAACACTGCATAGCCTGAAAATATAGTTCAAACTATCATTTTGATCTTATGGATGGTCAATCCTTGCATCCATAGCTCTGTCTATGAATTTGAGAGTGGCTACATATCTCCAGCCCCTTCCCTAAGCTATTTACCAGCTCAGTGGTGGGGTAACTGCTTGGTTAATGTTGGAACTGCAGATTGCTTTATATTTTGGCAAAAAACAATTACATAGATTTTGGGATTGTTGATGGCACTACAAGCTCTTGACCAGTATAGCTGATAGAGATAACATTATAGTCTGGGATTGATTAAAAGAAAAACACTGTATATCTTTTCAGGTGCACAAGGGTCTTTAAGGACAGCAGGGCAGGGGAACGTGAAGTGAAAGAAAAATTTGCTTTGGTTAGGAATTCTCATGAACAATCATCGGACGCAAAGCCAGTTCCTGTCTAGGTAGCTGTCGATATGGAGCATGAAGAGTAAGACAAACATTATAAATAGGATCAGCAGATACACTGCTAACACCAGACGTAAGGTCAGTTTTGCATTTTCTCGCCCTAATGGTGAAGGTTAGAATTGTGGGAGTGTAAGCTGATCCTAGACCGCACTGGTGTCTACTTACTTCTATGGGACTTTCTGTCAGTTTTCATCAGCCAACCATCTTAACTTCCATAAACAAATTCCTATCTCTAGACCAGGGATTCCCAAACACTGAGACACCCCTTCCAGAAAAGTTTGCAGGTTTAAAGCTTATTTCATGCAAATCTACACATTTTGTCAATGGGTGCAGAGAAATTGTTGCAGTTTTAAAGCTCATTGTCTTGCAATGCCATGTCTTACACTTATGTATGTTACTCAAACATTACAACAAAATGGATGGGCAAAAAAATCTAGCAAAAATGTATACTAAAGCCGGACTGAGTTCCTAAAGTTTGCGAACCACTGCTTTAGTCAGCTGAACCACAGCACACACAACTGTCATGAAATGAAATCTAGCTATGGGCCATCTGTTGAAAGTCTTTTTAGAGTATTATTCATACTCAGAAGAGGCCATGCCGCTTACATACCCTCCAGTCTACATCATATCTCACATTGATGCATCGCCATCGCTGCTTCCACTAAATCCCATCCAGTTATGCAAGAAATGTGGAGAAGGAACCAAAAGTATTCACTTTGGTGATCTATTCTTTTAATCCTGGAGGTTGTCCGACCCTGGGCCAAAGCCAAAGCAACCCATCTGGCTTTGATTCCGCACCACATTTGGTTACTTAACTAAAGATAATCATATAATTATTTCCCACAGGCCTACTGCTTAGAATAGAGCCTGTACAAAAAGCCTAATAAGGTAGCCATTCGTATCAGATTTTGTGTTATTAACATCCCCCGCCCCCCCATCTGTCCGTCAAAGTGGTCCGGTCCAATTATCACCTCGTTTGGCAGTTGGTGCTGTGGAGGCCATAGAGCCTTGGCGTTCAGGGTTTGATGAAGGCATTCAAAATGTTCAGTTCAGAGTCTTAGCTACAGTGTGTACCGGTGCGGTTGTACCAAACAACCGCTGTTTCTCTACACATGGCCAGCGATAGGGAGGGAGGGATGGAGCAGAGGGATGGGGATCAAAGGGGAATCAGACTCATAGGAAGGGATTTATTCTTCCACTCCCCTACCCAGATGAAAACAGTTCATGTCTCCTGCACTTCTGAAATGAAACAACCCAACGAGGAGCGAATGAGGTTCAGGGTGCTATTTGCATACAACCGAAAAAGAGACCAACATTTTTCTCTCTCTCTTGTCCCCATAGCTACGCCATTGCCGCGAGGCGAAACTGAACTGTAAGACACAATAACCACTGCTGTGCCGCTGTTTTGGAAAGGAAAATACTTTCTTTTCCATTTTCTTCTAATTTTCGCGTGACGTTTTTTGAATGTGAAAAAAAATGGTGGTCTCATTTTATACAATTTCCGAATACTGCCAGGGGAAATGCTTGGTTTGAATAGACCCACTGTTCTGCTCTGCTTGGATCTGTTCTATGCACAGTCTCACTCCCACTAGGAGTCTGTGATGCTGGCTCCATGAGCTCTACTCTTGTGGCTCTTGGGCACAGTCCAAAATTAAGTTAAGCAGCATTACCCCCTTTCCTCACCTCTGCTCCATGGTGTAGACACATGTACTGTAAACGCACTCTCCGTGACACACATTCTGTATAGTGCAGACAGAAATGTTCACATGCACACACTCACTACCCCTACACGTACATGCATACCCACACCCAAACGCGTGCACATACAAGTAAGCGCAAATGCACACACAGACAGAGACAGATAGACAGACACACAGACACACATTACAGACACACATATTCAAGTTTACCCTCACTGTATACATTTGCATGTAAACTTACTTCCACACACTTAAAAACATCGTTTTGACAGCACCAATCCTTAGACGGGCGACCATCCAGGGGCCAGATTGAGAGGGCAAGTTTTCTATCAACGAGACAGAGGGCTCAAAGGCTCTTAGCCTTCACAGAGTAGCTGTGCCGACGTGACACCATTGTAATCTCGCCAGACACTCTTAAAATCTTTCCTCTCATAAATGGCTTTAAGGTCTGAACGATGAAATAGTATACTCTACATCTGGTTCAATCTAAGGCCAGATATACAGTATTTTACCTCTTTTAATTTGTCTCTATCACATACACATATGCTGGCGCACACACACACACACACACACTGCTTTCTTTTTCAATTACCTCGAAGCAACACCAAATCACGGGCAACACCATGCTAAACTTCCATTCCCATTAACTCTGATTCATAGATCCCATAGCTACATCCCATACCTTTGAGTCATCATGGCCATTTTATATTATATTAATTCAACCACACAGCCAAGCCTTGGTTCTTTATAGACTACCACACACAATCATGCACTGAACCACACACAGTACTCTTTGTCAGCAACATCCCACACATGTAACTACGCACTAACAACATCTGCACTCCACAGCTGAGTCATACTGCTAGCTTAACCATCTGAGTAGAACTGGAAGATCTGGCAATGAAGATGTTGAAGAACACAACACTACATGAATCTGGTCTTCCTCCAGTTTGCATAATGTTAGACTAATGTTACCCCAGTCCCTTGATCCTACTAAAAGACAAGATGTTGCGCAAGTTGGATATCTCTCTGGTTTCACAATCATCTTTATGCAGGCTGATATTTCTTTACACTAGTGATATGGAGAGTTTTACTACCATCACATGCAAAGATGTTTGGCTTTGCATGGGTATGTTGTATTACAGATGTAGGATATTAATTTGATCACCCTTTGCAGGAAAACTTTCATGCGATGCAGGAAATGTAAAGCTTGTATTGTATTTGACGTTTAAAAAGACTTCCGACGTTTGTAATTTCCACTTTGAAATTTCAGACTTGATTTTCCCTTATGAAAAATGTATCAACCCCTACAAAAATGTCCATTAATTATAATCCACATAATAATTCACATTTCCAATTGCTGCAGGATTATTTTCCTGCTGTTGCTAACTGGCTCAAATTAAGATCCTACATCTGTATTATGTGACTGCCCTGGAGATACAGTTGGTGGACTTGTAGATTACAGGCCGGTTCTCATCCATTCTCTCCAGTCTGACTTCCTGAGTCCCAATGCCTGTAGAGATTGCCTCTCCCTATAGAATACTGATTTGGTGCCTCTTTCACACCAGATGAGGAACACATGTCTAGAAATCCGGTCGTTCTCTCTTCCCAGTTCTTTTCTCCCTATCTTTTTATGGAAAAGACAAACAGATGACAGAAAAGAACAAATATATTTTGTGCAGAGGAAGGAGCATTCTCCCATGGTCATTTTAATAGGCTCCTGGACAGAATGAGGCCCATGAACTTAAACTTAAGCAGGTTTTATTGATTTTGGTACAAGGTGCCATGTGAGTGGCAATGGCCTGAAATGGCCTGCTATTAGTATTGCCCTGCTGAGCCTGGTCCTTTAGAATGACAAATGACCTTAAGACTTCCAGTACGGTGGTCCTTGTTGACCTTTTTACGTGCAGTAGTCTGTTGCCACAAGATATTCTCACCAGTATACATTACAAGTTGTCTATTAAAGAGCACTTTTTTCTCTTTCTATAATTTATTCAACCTTTATTTAGCCAGGCGAGTTGGTTAAATACTTTTTTTTTAAGTTAAAGGGATACTTCGGAATTTTGGCAATGAGGCCTTTTATCTAATTCCCCAGAGTCAGATGAACTCGTGGATACCATTTTTATGTCTCTGTGTGCAGTTTGAAGGAAGATGCTACAGCTAGCGCAATTGCTAACTAGCATTAGCACAATGACTGAAAGTCTATGGGTATATGCTAGCATGCTAGTAGATACCCATAGACTTCCCATTTTACGCTAACGGTAGTTAGCATTGGATCGCAAAACTACCTCTAACTTCATACTGGACACAGAGACGTAAAACTCTGGGGAAGTAGACAAAAGGCCTCATTGCCAAAATCCTGAAGTATCTCTTTAAGTCGATCAAAAAGCATTGATGATGTTTGGGTGGTAGATCAACAAGTGAGACGCTTCCAAGAAGGCAGAAGGATGGTGAGAGTGGAATGCTGTGACCCAAAAGGGTAGACAGTTTGTGTGCTATGTCTTTCCATAATTGTAGGTTAGGTGGACAGTGTCATGTGGTGTGAAAGAACAAATTCTTATTTACAATGACAGTATAGCTAAACTGTTCAAGTCTCCTACAACTCAAGCAGGATCCAACACAGATGAGACAACAACATCACTTTCATAACCTGTAATCAAACCCCCTCTGTTTTCTCCAGATTGATCTCTTTTGTTATTCAGTTGGTGTTTGTTACATAAGGGGAACCAGATCCACTTGGGAACACATTGTGCTGCTCCTCTGTATGTCTGATATCAACTACCCCCCTTCTCCTGAACAGTGTGTCCTATCCGCTTACAACCCTACTTTACTATATTTACAGATGATCTTCCTAACATCAAGACCAATAGGCCATGCCAAAGGCCACATGTGTGAATGTGTGTGTTCTATGTGTGTATCAGTGGAGGCTGTTGGGCGGAGCTGTAGGAGGACGGGCTCATTGTAATGGCTGAAATGGAATCAAAGCTGGAATGAAGTCCAACATGGTTTCTATATGTTTGATATCGTTCCACTTATTCCATTCCAGCTAATACAATGAGTATGTCCTCCTATAGCGCCTCCCACCAGCCTCCACTGGTGTGTATGTGTGTGTATGTCTGTTCATATGTGAATGCATGATGCAGCGTGTATGTGTGTGTGCATGTGTGTATGAATGTGTGTATTTGTATCCCATCCTTCCATGCTTATCACCCAGCTTGGCAGCACAAGAGGCTTCTCGACGATTCAATTAAACTAAATCAAGTCCAGACAGCCAGGCAGCAAGAGGGTCCACAACATCCAATGCCAACCAAACTGCTTTATTAATGCCAACCATCAGCAGCTATTTATTAGCTTGGCAAATTTAGCAGTAGAACAGCTCCACTTTAAACCGTAGGAGTCTGGAGCCTATTTGTGACGCAAATGTTCTGCTCACAACTTCTAGGCAGTGTACAGCATCCATATTAGGGTCCCTGTATTGCTTCCAATGTGGGTGATCAAAAGAAGTCAGTTGGAATATTTTGAACATGTAAGTACATCTGTGATAATACTGAGCCAAACACAACAAAATGAGAGAAGTAGGGGGGAAATAGCTAAAGTATGGGGGGTTGCTGACTGCTGATGGCATTTCTATGAAAACACAAGCTTCATCCAATGTATACTTTTCCCAATGTATACTTACTAGTGTATCCTAAAGAAGATGGCCTGCAGTTCTTAGCCCTGTGGGGAAACTTGACTTGTGTCCCCAGGACTCGTCACCTCTGTGGGTTTACAGCCTGCCCTGAAACGGTTTATTTTTAATTAAGTGGGGCCCGCCAACTTGGGGGAGTAAAATGGACCAAGGGGTACTGTCTAGATATGGATGGGATCCATTGACAAGCTTTACTAGGTTGCCATGAGGTTATCTGAGGCACTTTGGTGATTCAATTCTCTACCATTGGATTTGGACTCCACCTCATAGATTTAAAAGCATTGGAATGGTGTGAGCATGGGTTAGAGGGAGTTTCCACCATATTTCCTACACCAATCGCATGCATTTAAATTGACTCAAGAGGGTTAAGGGAGCAGGACATTTTGGAAGCAATTGAGAACATCTGTGTTGTTGATCTTAATACGTATTGATGGTTTAAAGGTGCACTATGCAGAAATCGCTCCTCCATTTCCTGGTTGCTAAAATGTTAATAGTTTGCCTAACTTGAGTTTGTGACAAAACAACCAAATATAGCGTAGAGAATCATTGCACCATCTAAATATATTTTCCATAACCAAACATGTTGTATTTTCAGCTGTTTTAAGCTGGTGTTCAAAACCGAAAGTAAAAAACAAAACTTAAGCACAGGAAGTATAAAAATAGCGCACATCGAACAGATCTACCGCTTCTTAGAATTGCTTTCAATGAGAATGACAGATCTATAACTCACATTTCTATGTGGATTTGGTCACATATTAAGTTACATAATGCATCCCCCCCAAACTATTGAGTCTATTAATGAACCCCAGCATCAATCTAAGTAACATAATAAAGAAATCAAAATCTGTCAGTTTGTACTAGAGACATCTGCATCGAATGCATCTCAATCCTATGGTGGCCTTACCCATCTGCGGTGGAAGGTGGCCAAGCTACAGTGGTGTTTGTCAGACCCTGAGACATCCCAAAAATCGTTTTTCTCACAAAAATGTCTGTAGCGTCTAAACAGTTTGGCCTACTAACTAATATGATTACTCTCTGGAAAGATGAGACTCTCACGAACACAATGGTTTTGCGGTACCAGTTTAAAAAATGAATGGAAGTATGGAGGTAGATTTGTGCCTACCCAATAAAATGGGTTAAATACGTATCTCCTAGAGTTTTAAGAAATGGGCTATAGTAGTAAAGGACCAATTCAATATTTTATCAAATAATGTATTTAAAAAATAAATTATATCTAAAGGGATCCTAAAATTTAAGAGCTATATAAGAAAGATTTCTTTTACACATATTTAACCCCATTTTTTTGGGTCGGCACAGAACCAACTCTATACTTCCATAATTTTTTTTAACTGGTACCGGTCACCTTCAAACGAGTCCCGTGATAGTTGTCGCAGAGCAAAACAGAGACCACCGTCTTGTTCGTGAGAGTCTCATCTTTCCATAGAGACAGACACTTCAAAACCTTACTACATATGATAAAAAATGTTACTGTCTTTTTTGCCATTTATAAATGTGTTATTCAATTCATTTCTATGAGCTATAGTAGTAAAGGCCCCCCCAACGGCTTAGACTTTTAGAGGTTAACGAGAGATCCCCTCAAGATAGAACTGTGGCTAACATAAGCCCTTCATGTTTTGGTTCTTGATTTGAAACAGGCCTTCTGAAGGCTGTAACTTTGGCAAACATGGAGTCCAACTAATATAGACTGAAATCTAAACTGTTATGCTTCGTGAAACAATGAGTTTCAGGCTACTAACAGTCCATCTATTTGCAAAAATGTCTAAAAACATGTTTTCCCCTTGTCATTATGGGGTATTGTGTTTAGATGGGTATGAATTGTCTTTTTTCATTCAGGCTGTAACGCAACAAAATGTGGAATAAGTCAAGGGGTATGAATACTTTCTGAAGGCCCGGTAGTTAATTATAGTTGCCTTGGTGAGTAACCCCCACACATCAGACTTTGCCGGCTTGTTTTCAGCTAGTTGTTCAGCGTTAGTTGATTGCAATATACTGCTGACTGACTGAGAGTGTGTGTGTGTGTGTGTGTGTGTGTGTGTGTGTGTGTGTGTGTGTGTGTGTGTCTTTAAGGAATACCTGGGATAGGATAAAGTAATCCTTCTAACCCCCCCCCCCAAAAAAAAGATATAGATGTACTATTGTAAAGTGGTTGTTCCACTGGATATCATAAGGTGAATGCACCAATATTTGTAAGTCGCTCTGGATAAGAGCGTCTGCTAAATGACGTAAATGTAAATGTAAAAATGTGTGTGTGTGTGTGTCTGTGTGCGTGCGTGCATGTGTGCACAGTGAGATGCCCTGAGCTCTCTATTGTAATGGGGGTGTTGATGTTGTGTTGACACAAACCGACTCATTATGAGATGCACTGAGCTCTCCTTGGCATTCATCGTGTTTCTGTTGTTTTGACAGTGACTGTATCACACATGACCTGTTGACTTGTCTTGAAACCAGATCTGAACTAATGGAGTTAGCTAGCTTCGGCTTTGATAATAGCACTTCCATGTACTGATTAATAATATATTTTTTGCAATTTTGTTTTATTAAGTTGTTTGTTTCAATGGTTTAACGTAAATTACAGAAGGTCCACAGGTCCAGTACATTTCCAACCTGTATATCTCTCTGATAGATTTTGTGCTGTTTGTTTTGCTTAACAGTGAACTTTCCAACTACCGTTATCAGGACCGCTGGTTTCCCAACTCTACTGCTGGGAAGTAACACACCCCCCCCGGGGGAGTCACCCCTGGAAATCCTTCCACAGAATGAGCTAACACTAGACAGGATAAAAGCCAGGGTTGGAGAGTGAAGGCACTATTACAGACCCAAAATCAGTGGTGGAGATGTGGGTCGGCAACTTGCTGTGTCTGGCCGCTCTGGCTGTAGCCCTCTCCTTACCTACCTTATCTGATGGAGCTGCTCTACAAGTGTTGTCAGCTCCTAACCTGCTTCGTGTGGGCAGTAATGAGAACATCTTTGTGGAGTCTCAAGACCATACAGGAGGTCCCCTGGATGTTAAGATCATGGTGAAA
Organism: Salmo trutta; assembly: GCF_901001165.1. NCBI lineage: Eukaryota > Metazoa > Chordata > Actinopteri > Salmoniformes > Salmonidae > Salmo > Salmo trutta. The sequence goes on along the minus strand of NC_042993.1, from coordinate 27,724,661 downwards.
AACCACCCTACGCAGAGCAAAGAGCTGGTCTCTAAATCAGTGGTTCTGAATCAAGCAAACAACTTCCAGGCTATGACACAACTGGTCATCCCAGAGGGGGAACACTTTGTGGATGACCCCAAGCAGAAGCAGTATGTGGTCCTGCAGGCCCAGTTCCCTGACCGCCTCCTGGAGAAGGTTGTCCTGGTCTCCTTCCAGTCTGGATACATCTTCATCCAGACTGACAAGACCATTTACACACCGGCCAGCACCGTCTACTACAGAGTGTTCTCTATGACTCCTGGCCTGGAGCCTCTGACCAGGGAGATATTTCAGGACAAAGAAGTTGCCAAAAACAAAGAGATCGCAGTCTCTGTGGAGATCATGACTCCTGAAAACATCACTATCTTCAGGGAGATCATCAACCCAGATAAGGGAGTCAAATCTGGACAGTTCATTCTCCCTGCGATCGTCAGTTTCGGGACATGGCATGTGGTCACGAGGTTCCAGAGCACTCCTCAGATGACCTTCTCATCTGACTTTGAGGTCAAGGAGTATGTTCTGCCCAGCTTCGAGGTTAGTCTGACCCCAGGTAAAGCCTTCTTCTACATCGATGACAAAGACCTGACCGTTGACATCACTGCCAGGTATCTATACGGTAAGGAAGTGACAGGGACAGGTTATGTGGTGTTTGGTGTCATCACAACAGAGAACGAAAAAAAGAGCTTCCCCGCCTCTCTGCAGAGAGTAGAGATCCGCGAAGGTAAAGGAGTGGCTTGTCTGAAAAAGGAACACATCACACAGACTTTCCCCAACATCAATGATCTGGTCAAACAGTCCATCTTCATATCAGTCAGCGTGTTAACAGAGGGTGGGGGTGAGATGGTAGAGGCAGAGAAGAGAGGGATCCAGATCGTCACTTCGCCATACACCATCCTCTTCAAGAGAACTCCCAAATACTTCAAACCTGGCATGCCCTTTGATGTCTCGGTTTACATTACGAATCCCGACAACTCTCCAGCCAATGGAGTGGAGATTGAGGTGGCTCCAGATAATGCTAAAGGGGTGACCAGGGCTAATGGCTTTGCCAAAGTTACACTTAACACTGTGGCATCAGCCAAAGAACTGCCAATCACTGTGAAGACCAAGGACCCGGATATCCTCCACACCAGACAGGCGGAGGCCACCATGAAGGCTCTCCCCTACAGGACTTCCACCGGGAACTTCCTCCATGTTGGGGTTGACTCTAATGAGCTGAAAATAGGAGACCCCATTAAGATCAATCTGAACCTGGGACCCCTCGCCATACAAAACCATGACCTTACATACATGTTCCTGAGTAGAGGTCAGCTGGTGAAAGTGGGCAGATTCAGAAGACAGGGCAATGCACTGGTGACACTGTCAGTGCCCGTCTCCAAGGAAATGCTTCCGTCGTTCCGCATCATAGCGTACTACCATGTGGGAACAGATGACCTGGTGGCAGACTCTGTCTGGGTTGACGTCAAGGTCTCCTGCATGGGCTCACTGAAAGTGACGTCGACCAGGCCCAAGGCATCCTATGAGCCTCGTAAGGCTTTCAGTCTGACCATCACTGGAGACCCGGGAGCTAAAGTAGGACTGGTGGCTGTAGACAAGGGAGTCTACGTTCTCAACAACAAACACCGTCTCACACAGACCAAGATCTGGGACACCATAGAGAAGCATGATACAGGCTGTACAGCTGGAGGGGGAGCAGACAATATGGGGGTGTTCTACGATGCTGGTCTGGTATTTGAGACCAACACCGCTAAAGGGACTGTGATCAGAACAGACCCTGGCTGTCCTGTTAGTTCCAGGCGGAGACGAGCAGTGACCATCAGTGACGTCATCACTACTATGGCCAGTAAGTACAATGGTCTGGCCAAGGAGTGTTGTGTGGATGGGATGAGGGACAACACCATGGGGTACACGTGTGACAGACGGGCCCAGTACATCATAGATGGGGATGTCTGCATCCAAGCCTTCCTTGTCTGCTGCAATGAGATGGCCACAAAAAAGGATGAATTCAAACAGGATGCACTGCTGCTCTCACGCAGTGAGGAGGAGGATGATGATGCTTTCATGCGGTCTGAAGACATTGTGTCTCGTAGTCAGTTCCCTGAGAGCTGGATGTGGGAAGACACCAATCTTCCTGAATGCCCCGCCCAAGATAAGCACTGTGAGACCACGTCTATAATAAAGAACAACTTCCTGAAAGATTCCATCACAACCTGGCAGATAACAGCCATCAGCCTGTCTAGAACACATAGTATCTGTGTGGCAGATCCATTTGAGATGATAGTTCTAAAGGAGTTCTTCATTGACCTAAAGCTACCCTACTCAGCTGTCCGCAACGAACAGCTGGAGGTCAAAGCAATCCTCCACAACTACAGCGAAGACCCCATCACTGTGCGTGTTGAGCTGATGGAGAATGGCGAGGTGTGCAGCTCGGCAAGCAAGAAGGGTAAGTACAAGCAGGAAGTGAACATGGACCCCATGTCCACCCGGGTTGTCCCTTATGTCATCATCCCTATGAAGCTGGGTCTGCACTCCATTGAGGTCAAGGCATCTGTGAAAAACTCTGGCAGCAATGACGGGGTGAAGAGAGATCTGCGCGTTGTGGCTGAGGGAGTGCTGGTCAAGAAGGAAAACAACGTACTCCTGAACCCGGTTAAACATGGTGGTGAGCAGACGGCACACATACCCAGTGGAGTGCCCCGGAACCAGGTGCCAAACTCTGATGCTGACACACTGATCAGTGTGACAGGTGGAGAGCAGACCAGTGTGCTGGTGGAGCAGGCCATCAGTGGAGACTCTCTGGGCAATCTGATAGTTCAGCCAGTCGGATGTGGGGAACAGAACATGATCTACATGACCCTGCCTGTCATTGCTACACACTACCTGGACAACACCAAAAAGTGGGAGGATATTGGCCTGGACAGACGGAACACAGCCATCAAGTACATCAACACTGGTTACCAACGTGAGCTGGCCTACCGTAAAGAAGATGGCTCCTACGCTGCCTGGATCCACACAAAGAGCAGCACCTGGCTGACAGCGTACGTAGTCAAGGTGTTTGCCATGTCCAGTACATTGATCAGTGTTCAGGAAAAAGTGCTGTGTAGTGCTGTCAAGTGGCTGATCCTGAACACACAACAGCCAGACGGCATCTTCAATGAGTTTGCTCCTGTCTATCACTCAGAGATGACGGGTAACGTGAGGGGGTCGGACAGTGACGCATCTATGACAGCCTTTGTTCTCATCGCCATGCAGGAAGCAAGCTCACTGTGTGAGCAGTCTGTCAACAGCCTACCAGGCAGTATGGATAAGGCAGTAGTGTACCTCGAGAAGCGTCTTCCCCACCTCACGAACCCCTATGCTGTAGCTATGACTTCCTATGCTCTGGCCAATGCAGGGAAACTCAAAAAGGAGACCCTACTGAAGTTCGCCTCTCCACAGCTGGACCACTGGCCAGTCCCAGGTGGTCACCAGTACACGCTGGAGGCCACATCGTATGCCCTGCTTGCCCTAGTCAAGGTGAAGGCCTTCGAAGAGGCCGGCCCAATAGTCAGGTGGCTTAACAAGCAGAAGAAAGTGGGAGGGGGATACGGATCTACACAGTCCACCATCATGGTGTTCCAGGCTGTGGCTGAGTATTGGAGCCACGTTAAGGACCTGAAAGACATTGACTTGAACATCAACCTAGAGGTGGCCGGCAGGGCATCAGTCACCAAGTGGTCCATAAACAACAAGAACCAGTTCCACACTCGTACAGACAAGGTCAACTCCATAGACAAGGACTTGACAGTAAAAGCCTCAGGAAATGGTGAGGCGACCTTGTCGGTGGTGACACTATACTATGCCCTGCCAGAGGAGAAGGACAGTGACTGTGAAAGCTTTGACCTCTCTGTCACCCTCACTAAGATGGACAAAACAAGCCATGAGGATGCTAAAGAGTCGTTTATGCTCACTATTGAGGTGTTGTATCGTAACTCAGAGAGAGATGCGACCATGTCTATCCTGGACATCGGCTTGCTGACCGGCTTCATCGTAGACACAGATGATCTGAAAAAGTTGTCCAAGGGGAGGGAGCGCTACATAGAGAAGTTTGAGATGGACAAAGTCCTGTCTGAAAGAGGATCTCTCATCCTCTATCTGGACAAGGTGTCCCATAAGCTGGCAGACAGAATATCCTTTAAGATTCACAGAGTACAGGAAGTAGGAGTTCTACAGCCTGCTGCCATCTCTGTATACGAATACTACAACCAAAAGCACTGTGTGAAGTTCTACCACCCAGAGAGGGAGGGTGGTACTCTGAGCAGACTGTGTCTTGGAGACGTGTGCACGTGTGCTGAAGAGAGCTGCAGTATGCAGAAGAAAGATGAGCCAGATGTCAACCGCATAGACAAAGCCTGCGGTGCGGGACTGGATTACGTTTACAAAGCTACGGTGGTGGACTCTAAGCTGACGACACACACAGATACTTACACCATGAAGATCGATGACGTCGTCAAGCCAGGTACTGATGAGGTAATAGTGGGAAGGAATCGTGACTTCATGGCACTATCTTACTGCAGAGAGGCTCTGGGTCTAAAGCAAGGGAAAACATACATGATTATGGGGAAGTCTGAAGACCTGCACAGAGTGGAGGAAAAAGGACTGTTGCAGTACAAGTATGTCATAGGAGAACAGACATGGATAGAGTACTGGCCCTCACAACAAGAGTGCACGTCCAGAGACTACAGAATAGTCTGTCTGGGCATCGACGAGTTCATTAACCAGATCACAACTTTCGGCTGCCCTGTTTAGTTTCTCTTCTTGTTTTGTTAAATTTAAATTTTTGTAACATTTCAATCCAGGTTGCATGCCCTGTCATAACTCATTGTAACCTAGAGAGTGTATGGCAATGAGTTTGACCACTTGGAATATATTCTGAAACTGACCAGTAAATTAAGTACACTGCAAAATAAAGCTGTTTGGGAAAGAAAAGGTTTTTCTTAAAAGTTAACCTATGATGATGACCACTGCAAATGGCACACTTACACATACATTTATATGTGCCATTTGCCGTCATCATCGTCATAGACTACTATGCCATAGTTACATTTTATATGCCTTTATTTTAGCACTAAAATAACCCCTGCCTGCTGTAATAAACACGAAAGAAATGCATTAAAAAATGTCTTGTCTCATTCCTTTGTGTGCGTACCACCAGTCATTTTGTGGATTTAATTGTTTATTGGTTTTAAACACCAATCAAAGACTACTTCAGTTTAAGGTTGAGTGGGATGATAACTGTTTTTGTTCTCATTCTGGTCCATATGGTAAATCAGTACAGTGCATCTTTCAAATCAAATCAAATCAAATGTATTTATGTAGCCCTTCTTACATCAGCTGATATCTCAAAGTGCTGTACAGAAACCCAACCTAAAACCCCAAACAGCAAGCAATGCAGGTGTAGAAGCACGGTGGCTAGGAAAAACTCCCTAGAAAGACCAAAACCTAGGAAGAAACCTAGAGAGGAACCAGGCTATGAGGGGTGGCCAGTCCTCTTCTGGCTGTGCTGGGTGGAGATTATAACAGAACATGGCAAAGATGTTAAAATGTTCATAAATGACCAGCATGGTCAAATAATAATAATCACAGTAGTTGTCGACAGTGCAACAAGTCAGCACCTCAAGAGTAAATGTCAGTTGGCTTTTCATAGCCGATCATTGAGAGTATCTCTACCGCTCCTGCTGTCTCTAGAGAGTTGAAAACAGCAGGTCTGGGACAGGTAGCACGTCCGGTGAACAGGTCAGGGTTCCATAGCCGCAGGCAGAACAGTTGAAACTGGAGCAGCAGCACGGCCAAGTGGACTGGGGACAGCAAGGAGTCATCATGTCGGGTAGTCCTGAGGCATGGTCCTAGGGCTCAGGTCCTCCGAGAGAGAAAGAAAGAGAGAAAGAGAGAATTAGAGAGAGCGTACTTAACTTCACACAGGACACCGGATAAGACAGGAGAAATACTCCAGATATAACAGACTGACCCTAGCCCCCCAACACATAAACTACTGCAGCATAAATACTGGGGGCTGAGAGAGGAGGGGTCAGGAGACACTGTGGCCCCATCCGATGATACCCCCGGACAGGGCCAAACAGGAAGGATATAACCCCACCCACTTTGCCAAAACACAGCCCCCACACCACTAGAGGGATATCTTCAACCACCAACTTACCATCCTGAGACAAGGCCAAGTATAGCCCACAAAGATCTCCGCCATGGCACAACCCAAGGGGGGGCGCCTACCCAGACAGGAAGACCAGGTCAGTGACTCAACCCACTCAACTGACGCATCCCTCCTAGGGACGGCATGGAAGAACACCAATAAGCCAGTGACTCAGCCCCTGTAATAGGGTTAGATGCAGAGAATCCCAGTGGAGAGAGGGGAACTGGCCAGGCAGAGACAGCAAGGGCGGTTCGTTGCTCCAAAGCCTTTCCTTTCACCTTCACACTCCTGGGCCAGACTACACTCAATCATAGGACCCACTGAAGAGATGAGTCTTCAGTAAAGACTTAAAGGTTGAGCCCGAGTCTGCATCTCTCACATGGGTAGGCAGACCATTCCATAAAAATGGAGCTCTATAGGAGAAAGCCCTGCCTCCAGCTGTTTGCTTAGAAATTCTAGGGACAATTAGGAGGCCTGCATCTTGTGACCATAGCGTACGTGTAGGTATGTACGGCAGGACCAAATCGGAAAGATAGGTAGGAGCAAGCCCATGTAATGCTTTGTAGGTTAGCAGTAAAACCTTGAAATCAGCCCTTGCCTTAACAGGAAGCCAGTGTAGGGAGGCTAGCACTGGAGTAATATGATCACATTTTTTGGTTCTAGTCAAGATTCTAGCAGCCGTATTTAGCACTAACTGAAGTTTATTTTGTGCTTTATCCGGGTAGCCGGAAAGTAGAGCATTGCAGTAGTAGAACCTAGAAGTAGCAAAAGCATGGATTCATTTTTCTGCATCATTTGTGGACAGAAAGTTTCTGATTTTTGCAATGTTACGTAGATGGAAAAAAGCTGCCCTTGAAACAGTCCTGATATGTTCTTCAAAAGAAAGATCAGGGTCCAGAGTAACACCGAGGTCCTTCACAGTTTTATTTGAGATGACTGTACAACCATCAAGATTAATTGTCAGATTTAATAGAAGATCTCTTTGTTTCTTGGGACCTAGAACAAGCATCTCTGTTTTGTCCGAGTTTAAAAGTAGAAAGTTTGCAGCCATCCACTTCCTTATGTCTGAAACACAGGCTTCTAGCGAGGGCAATTTTGGGGCTTCACCATGTTTCATTGAAATGTACAGCTGTGTGTCATCCACATAGCAGTGAAATGTAACATTATATTTTCGAATGACATCCCCAAGAGGTAAAATATATAGTGAAAACAATAGTGGTCCTAAAACGGAACCTTGAGGAACACCGAAATTTACAGTTGATTTGTCAGAGGACAAACCATTCACAGAGACAAACTGATATCTTTCCGACAGATAAGATCTAAACCAGGCCAGATCTTGTCCGTGTAGACCAATTTGGGTTTCCAATCTCTCCAAAAGAATGTGGTGATCGATGGTATCAAAAGCAGCACTAAAATCTAGGAGCACGAGGACAGATGCAGAGCCTCGGTCTGACACCAATAAAAGGCCATTTACCACCTTCACAAGTGCAGTCTCAACACTCAACAGTTTCAACACATCATCATTGTTTTTAACAAATGCAATCAGGATTAGCAAACATTTTCTCCTGCCCAATATGTCACTCAGCAAATAAGATGTACTGTTAACAAGTCAGTCAGGGTAATAGACACTTTCATCACTGCTTTTACCGATGTGGAAACTTGTTTATAGATCAAGATCATTTATAATCAGGGGTTAATTTATTATGAGCAAGGCTTTTACATTAGGGGTAAAGACAAAGGACACTGACCCTTACCAGGAGGAAGTGTGTCTCTGTGATTGATGGGAGATATGCAGTATGTATTTTAGCAGACAACAGTTGTAGTGGGATCACACGCACACACACACACGTGTAAACGCACACACACACTGATGCGGAACCTTTCATGTAAGCCTTGGGGATGACACAGCCGGAGTGGCTCTGAGTGTTTGAAGGACATTTCAGTCTCAATCAGTGAAGATTAAAGACAAAAATATCAATAATCACCCCACATTAACCATAGCCCAACATCTTCACTCTCTTCCTGAACCCAGATGACAAAGCCTGGTGCTAACATGCGTCCTTTGTCCTGATTTTGTCAACATTCTGATTGTATCCACATTTTTTGACAGGTGGAGACAATCAAAATACACATTGTGAACTAATTGTAATCAGATCTTTCTGATCACATCCGGAGGTAGTCAGGCACACATTTCATTTTTATTTATTTTATTTAACATTTATTTAACTAACTAAGTCAGTTAAGAACCAATTCTTATTTACAATGACGGCCTACACTGCATTGTATCTTACAAGTGTACAGATCTGGTTGGTGAAACAATTTAACACGTCATTATAGCGAAAGTAAAATGATTGACTAAGCATGACATTATTTTGAAACAATATCTCTCTTTAATACATGGAAGGACCAGGAAATCTGGTCCCAATGCTGAGAGAATGGACAGATAACACATTTTAATACCATTTAATATTTTAACAAACCTAACGCAATGGTCAATCTAAGCGCAGGCAATAGTGCTATAAGTTCAGGGTTGGGTTTTGAAGAATAAATAAGTTGTCGGTGTGTCAAGGCGTGATCCCTCACTGGCCAATCAGAATGTGCTCCATGGCGAAATATGTAGATGCTTCAGGTTGTGTATTTAAAGTTTTTTATGTATTGCATTGGAATCAACTCCAATTCCAATGTTAGTCCGTTGTAGTTTGTTAAATGGCTTACAGAAACGAAATAACAAACTATAGACCTATCCCATCTTTGCTAAATAGGCTAACTTGAACCCATTTGCGTTCCACATTCTTCTAAATAATTGCATGGCCTCAATCTCATTCACACTGATATAGGGGCTATTGACATTGTCAATAGGCAAGATTAAATTCATTATTGATAAGGCCTAAAAAGAGAGAATAATTCTAATCAAATTCTAAACAAAACGAAACAAATTGTTTTAAATAGGAAAATGGTATGTTTGAATCAACGTTATTGTTTCGACGTCATAGACTAAGTCAAAGAACATACAGTACCAGTCAAAAGTTTGGACACACCTACTCATTAAAGGGTTTTTCTTTATTTTGACTATTTTCTACATTGTAGAATAATAGTGAAGACATCAAAACTATGAAATAACACATATGGAATCATGTAGTAAGCAGAAAAGTTTTAAACAAATCCAAATATATTTTATATTTGAGATTCTTCAAAGTAGCCACCATTTGCCTTGATAACAGCTTCACCTGGAATGCATTTCAAATAACAGGTGTGCCTTGTTAAAAGTTAATTTGTGGAATTTCTTTCCTTCATTATGCGTTTGATCCAATCAGTTGTGTTGTGACAAGGTTGGTATACAGAAGATAGCCCTATTTGGTAAAAGAACAACTCCATATTATGGAAGAACAGTTCAAATAAGCAAAGAGAAATGACAATCCATCATTACGTTAAGACATGAAGGTCAGTCAATCCGAAACAGTTTCTTCAAGTGCAGTCGCAAAAACCATCAAGCGCTATGATGAAACTGGCTCTCATGAAGACCGCCACAGGAAAAGAAGACCCAGAGTTACCTCTGCTGCAGAGGATAAGTTCATTAGAGTTACCAGCCTCAGAAATTCCAGCCCAAATAAATGCTTCACAGAGTTCAACACATCTCAACATTAACTGTTCAGGGGAGACTGCGGGAATCAGGCCTTTATTGTCAAATTGCTGCAAAGAAACCACTACTAAAGGACATCAGTAAGAAGAAGAGACTTGTTTGGGCCAAGAAACACGAGCAATGGACATTAGACCGGTGGAAATCTATCCTTTGGTCTGATGAATCCAAATTTGAGATTTTTGGTTCCAACCGCCGTGTCTTTGTGAGACGCAGAGTAGGTGAACGGATGATCTGTGTATATGTGGTTCCCACCGTGAAGAACGGAGGAGGAGGTGTGATGGTGCTTTGTTGGTGACACTGTCAGTGATTTATTTAGAATTCAAGGCACACTTAACCAGCATGGCTACCACAGCATTCTGCAGCAATACACCATCCCATCTGGATTTTGCTTTGTGGGACTATCATTTGTTTTTCAATAGGACAATGACCCAACACACCTCCAGGCAGTGTAAGGGCTATTTGACCAAGAAGGAGATTGATGGAGTGCTGCATCAGATGACCTGGCCTCCACAATCACCCGACCTTGTTACGCAAGGTGGAGCAGGTGAACCCAAGTGCAGACTCAGGCGAGGAGACAGGAGTAAGCTAACCAAGGTATTTATTGAAAAGTGGGGTGGCTCGGGCAGGTAAGGGGAGCTCGGGCAGGTAAGTGGGGGAGCTCGGGCAGGTAAGCAGGTCTGAAGCGGAATCCAAGGAGGCAGTAGAGCAGGGGTCTAGGGAAGCAGGACTGACGAGACGAGGTACTGACAACAGGGACCAGAGTCAGAGTGGACGGAATGAGCAGAGACTACTATCTGACAGTGTGGAAGTGGCAGGGCTGAGTATTTGTAGAGGTCTTGATTATGGAACAGGTTGCAGCTGGTGGGGATCTGCTCTGACTCCAGCACACCTGTCTCCACTCACACAATCAGATACACCCACACAGAGAGAGGGATGGAGAGAGCAATGGGGGAGTGGTGGCAGGTTAGGGAGACACAGGATGAGAAGTAGAGGGCGTGGCAGGGGCAGATGTAACATACCTCAACCCAATTGAGATGGTTTGGGTTGAGTTGGACCGCAGGGTGAAGGAAAAGCAGACAAGTGCTCAGCATATGTTGGAACTCCTTCAAGACTGTTGGAACAGCATTCCATGTGAAGCTGGTTGAGAGAATTCCAAGAGTGTACAAATCAATATATTTTGATTTTTTTAAACACTTTTTTGGTTACTACATGATTCCATGTGTGTTATTTCATAGTTTTGATGTCTTCACTATTATTCTACAATGCAGAAAAAAGTAAAAATAAAGACAAACCCTTAAATGAGTAGGTGTGTCCAAACTTTTGACTTGTACTGTATGTCTAATTAAATATTAAATTCAGCATAATTTCAACCACCTTCCTAATGTTGAATTGCACCCTCCCATTTTGCCTTCAAAACAGCCTCAATTTGTTGGGGCATGGACTCTATAAGGTGTCGAAAGAGTTCCACAGGTACGCTGGCCAATGTTGACTCCAATGCTTTCCACAGTTATGTCAAGTTGTCTGGATGTCCTTTGGGTGGTGGACTATTCTTGTTTCCCACAGGAAACTGTTGAGCGTGAAAAACCCAGCAGCGTTGCAATTCTTGACACAAACTGGTGCGCCTGGGACCTTCTACCATACCCTGTTTAAAAGGCACTTAAATCTTTGGTCTTGCCCATTCACCTTCTGAATGGCACACCTACACAATCCATGTCTCCATTGTCTCAAGGCTTAAAAATCCTTCTTTAACCTGTCTCCTCCCCTTCATCTACATTGACTTAGGTGGATTTAACAAGTGATATAAGAGATCATAGCTTTCACGTGGTCAGTCTATCTCATGGGAAGAGCAGGTGTTCTTAATGTCTTGTATACGCAGTGTATAATGAATATATAATGAAAACAATTTTTACTTTTCTATGTGGAATCTTCAAAGCAATTTCTACGTATACATTGTTCTGAGGATTATGTTGAAATTAGACTGATGGAACAACCTGTTTGTCAGGTTAAGTAAATGTATTTAAGTTTAACTTTATCCTCATTTCAATGTTTACAACACTGCTTGAAATGAGATGAAAACAGTACTGTTTGTTTTTATCCAATGTATTTCCCACACTGATTCCATGTCACAATACGTTGACAAATTACACTGAAACAACGATGATTCAACCATTGTGTGCCCAGGTGGGAAGGTCCAGGGGGTCAATCTAATGTGGTTTAGGAGATAGAAGGTACTTCCAGTTGTGTTGAAATACCTGGCATCAGAGTTGAATATGAGAGAAACAGCATGCCTGCTCACTATTCAAGTGCTCAACTCTGAGGAAGTACATTTCCTTTGCTGCTCAACTGGAAAAGTAACTTGTGTCAAATATACTGCAAGCCTTGACCACCACTTCTATCACGACTACGATCACTTCCTGTCCCTTTGCTAAGTTTAGCCTCCCGGGGGTGGGTAATTCCAGTCCTCGAGGGCCTGATTGGTGTCACAGTTTTGCCCCTGCCCCAACTAACACACCTGACTCCAATAATCACCTAATCATCTTCAGTTTAGAATGCAATTTGATTAATCAGAAGTGTTTACTAGGGATGGAGAAAAAGTGTGACACCAATCAGGCCCTCGAGGACTGGAGTTTAACCTGACCCAGTAAGGTGAGTAGCAGGGCAGTGTGGGTAACCAGCAGTGGGTGTCATGCTGTGATTAGATTTTTTTTTTTAAATCAGACCAAATAGGAGATAAATTACTATGATCTGAGAGGTGGGGGTCATTTATATAATCATTTTTCGATGGAGGATGAATTAAGAACGGTAAGATTTAGTGCTGGTCTAGAAACACGAACTGAGCAGGCCACAGGCAGGAAGGTGAAATTATACAGTAACATATTGTCTTGAAAATGTTATTTATTTTATTTAAAGACCGAGGGTAATTGAAAGTTCACACCCAGAAAGGTTTTTCAAACCATTTGAGAAATGTTTAAACTACTGGATCATATGGTGTCAACATTCAAACCATTTCTATCCAGGTTATTTTTCAATTTAAGCTCTAAAGTTGGGTGGGTGATGGTGGTGGTGATATGAAAAACAACTTGTACTAGATAAAAGTAGTGTGTTACAGAGCAGCCTTGCCTGTAGCTCAGTTGGTAGAGCATGGTGTTTGCAACGCCAGGGTTGTGGATTCGATTCCCACGGGGGGCCAGCACAGAAAAAAAAAATGTATGAAATGTATGCATTCACTACTGTAAGTCGCTCTGGATAAGAGCGTCTGCTAAATGACTTAAATGTAAATGTAATAACCCAGTGGAAAAGAAGACACTACAGGTGCACCCCAGAAAATTGTCTAGGGAGTCCGCCTGTACTACTCCACTGAATTATAACCCTTGTACCAAGGGCCTGATTTAGCTAGCCAATAATAACACAGGCTTGTGCTATGGAGGAGCTCCTTTCTACTTTACATGTATCTGGCCATCATATTTTCTCCTTCATCGGAAAGCATCCAAGAGACTGTGCTACAGCAGCCTACAGCAGCACATTATTACTGTAGCCATAGAAATATTATGACTAGAACATTACACTTATGGGTGCACTTAACAGTATTTCAATGATTGTAGACTGCTACTGAAGGTGCAATGGGATTAATAGAGAATTACTAGAATGAGAAAAGTCCGTCAGACAGCATTTTGACAGCACACTCACGAGTACTCTCAATATGTAGTAATTATATTTCTATGACTGTAGATGGCAAGCCTACTCCTGCTCCCTCCCTCCGGCGCTCGACGTCGCCGGTCTACTAAGCACCAGTCCTGGCAACCCACATTGCGCACACCTGCTCCCCATCATTAAGCACACCTGGACCATCGCCACCCTGATTAATCTCCCTTCATTTAGCCCTCACCTACTTGAGTCATCAGGTTGTATTGGTTCTGTTTTCATGTCCAGACGCTGCTCTTGTTTTGTTACGCTCTATGTTCATTATTATTAAACTCACCATCTGCACCTGCTTCCTCACCATCTGCACCTGCTTCCTCACCATCTGCACCTGCTTCCTCACCATCTGCACCTGCTTCCTCACCATCTGCACCTGCTTTCTTTCTGCGTCGTCATTACAGTAGCCTGCTACTAATGTGCAGTGAATTATAGTTGATACCCAGCTATCCCTGGGAACTGAAAATAACCAACACACTGCAAGCTGGCAAAATTGAAGCCTGAGTCTGTGCTGGGCTAACGGCTGGGGATGTCGTAAACCATGTCCACTGTCAGCGTCGAAATTAAGAGACAAACAGATCCAGCAAATCAAGGCTGTGTCACCGGCAGAATCCGAGACGTGAATGCCTTGGTGTAACCATGGTATATGGTGCAGTGAGTCAGTGACAACATCGGGCCGGGCTCCACAAGGGGGCAAAAGGGGGCTTAGCCCCCTCAGTTGAATTCTGTGCCACCTCAGTTTACATTTTCTGTCTCTATATAAAAATAGCAAAGAAATTCCAATGATTGAGTGACAGGTTGGCGCGAAATCTGTATCTGTATCTGTATCAGCGTCGTGGAGAGTGTGTATGTTTGTGTGTAGGGGGGCTATGGAAAGCCACTGGGTGGTTAGGTATGACGCTGCTCATCTAGGGTAGGCTATGTGAATAGTGTGATACACCTCCGCCTGTAATATTTGATTTTGATTTATAAAGACTGGGTCAAGTTTAGAGTTCAAGCTGCTTCACTCAACTCTGCCTCACGCCCCACCACTACAGAGTTTAGTAAGCTTCTTAGCCAGCTGTAAAAGCTGTTAGTGTTATTAGCCTATTTCACTCTAACCAGCTAATCTGCCACTGCCACAATGGATATCAGAAATCAAACCAGAGGCTGCCGCCAAGCCCAGCAGTGATGATGCTGCCGAGCTCCAGCTAGCCTTCCACTAGTACCGCCGAGATAATGGCTCCACAGCCTGCTCCACCTACAACTGTTCCTGACGATCTTGGAACAGAGGAGCCAGCCCAGGTTAGCCTATAGAATCCTACCCTAGCTGCAGGTTTTCTGTTCAAAAATGTTATTTTAGTAGCAACTGGTTCATAGGAAGAGCGCGGCTGGAATACTTGGTTACTGCAGATGCGTCACTTGGTCAAAATCACTCAATGGTCTCAGCATTTGACTTAAATTTTTATTGTGGTATAGCGTGATATAAGAGGAATTCAGCATAATTTCAATGCAAGAACCCAAATAGGTATAGCTACATATGGGTATGTTTCATCGTAGAAATAGATAGCTTACATTAAATTTTTATGGTAGCCAATTGCTTTTCGTGGTTGTAAATGGAACTGTATGTATTGGAAACGTGTTTATGGTAGGCCTGCATTGCTTAATTGATTACGAGGGTGGGTGGAATTTGATCCACCAAAATGTCTTGGGCCATATTGCAACGTGTTGCTGAACTAATGAGCTGCATGATTTTCCATGTTTTAAGCTGTCTGCATCTGGGTCGTATCCTGAGTTCTGATAGTACAAACTGGCCAAGACTGACCCAGCAGACTCAGACCAGCTCCACAATGTTGTCTCTCTGCAAGGAGCCACCATTAGAAGACACAAGAAGTTACTGCAATGTACTATGGAGGGACTCCATACCTGCCGGGCTTTTCTCTCCCAGTGCTTCCTCATTTTCGAGCTGCAGCCTTCTTTGTTCCCCTCAGACCGATCGAGGATAGTGTATATCATAACGCATAATGTCCTGGAGGGCACTCGCCTGGACCACGGCGGTGTGGGAGTAACAGTCCGCCGTCTGCCGCAGTCTGGAAGAGTTTGTGGCGGAAGATCGGAGGGTTTTTGATTCTCCGTTGTCCGGGAGAGAGGCTGCTTGTAAACTGCTCCAGCAGTACTCTGGTGGGCCGTACAGAGAACTTTTACTCTCCCCTTACTCACATCCCTTTCCATGCCATGTTGCTGTCTGAGAACCAGTCGAAATCTCTCTGGGTTCTCATCGACTCTTGAGCTGATGAGAGTATTTTGGATGCTACCCTGGCGTCCGAGCTGGGCATCCACACTCAGCCCCTCTCCATTACCATGGATGTTAGAGCACTGGACGAATGCTCTATAGGCCGGGTCACTCACAACACCACTGCCATTAACCTACGAGTATCAGGGAATCAAAGTGAAGCTGATTAAGTCTCCTCAGGTTCCTGTGGTATTGGGATTCTCTTGGCTCCAGCAACACAATCCCATCATAGACTGGACTGCTGGTGCCATTATGGGCTGGAGCCCGTTCTGCCACACCCATTGTCTGAAGTCAGCACAGCCTACCCCGGGACGTCTTCCCGTGGGCTCGGAAGTTGCCCCAGGCCTCTCTGCCATTCCCGCGGAGTACCAGGACCTTTTCAGTAAGGCCCGGGCCAGTTCACTTCCTCTGCACCACACCGCCACGGGGATGACTGTACTCTCTATCGGATCTGGAGACCAAGGCTATGGAGACCTACATCGAGGACTCCCTAGCTGCAGAGTGTATCCGTCCTTCTGCCTCCCCTCTTGGCACAGGGTTCCTCTTTGTGGAGAAGAAGGACAAAATCCTGTGCCTGTGCATCGACTACCGGGGCCTCAATGACATCACTGTGAAGAACCGCTACCCGCTACCACTCATCGCCTTGGCCTTCAAGCTGCTCCTGGGGGACACCGTTTTCTCCAAGTTGACCTGCGGAATGCCTACCATCTGGTGCGGATATGGGAAGGGGACGAGTGGAAGACTGCCTTCAACATGGCCAGCGGCCACTACGAATACCTGGTCATGCCATTTGGACTTACCAACGGCCCTGCTGTGTTCCAGGCCTTGGTTAATGACTTTCTCCGCGGCATGTTGAACCGGTTTGTTTTCGTCTACCTCAATGATGTCCTTGTTTTTTCCCACTCAGTCCAAGAACACGTGCTCCATGTCCAACAGGTCCTCCAGCGCCTCCTGGAGAAACAGCTTTTCGTGAAAGCGAAGAAATGCGAATTCCATCGCTGCACCATCCCTTTCCTTGGTTACATCATCACTGCAGGGAATGTACAGATGGGTCCCGGGAAGGTGAGAGCGGTGGTGGATTGGCCCCAGCCTAAGTCCAGAGTGCAGCTGCAATGTTTCATGGTATTTGTTAACTTCTATCAGCGCTTTATTTGGGTTACAGCACCCTGGCTTTCTCCTTGTCTCCATTCACCCCTCCCAAGGTGCAGTTCACGTGGTCCCCAGCTGCTGACCGGGTGTTCTGGGACCTCATGCACCGCTTCACTGCTCCCATATTGGTTCATCTTGACCCGTTATGTCAGTTCGTGGGGGAGGCTGATGCTTCGGATCTCGGAGTGGGGGCTGTCCTGTCCCAGCGTTCTGCCCTGGACCTCAAGTTACATCCCTGCGCCTTCTTCTCCCATCGCCTCAACGCTACGGAAAGGAACTACGATGTGGGGAATTGTGAGCTTCTCACGGTGAAGATGGCGTTGGAGAAGTGGAGACACTGGTTGGAGAGGGCTGAACATCCGTTCATTGTGGATGGACCACAAGAACCTGGAATATCTCCACACCGCCAAGTGTCTCAATTCCAGGCAAGCTAGGTGGGCCCTGCTTTCCACCCAGTTTAACTTCTCCCTCTCCCACTGACCAGGATCCAAGAACATCAAGCCGGATGCACTGTCACACCACTATAGCCCCGCGGCTACACTCTGGCCTTTGTGAGACAAAGCTTTTGGTGGGCTACCATGGTTCCGGACGTCTCTGCGTTCGCCACCGCCTGCACGGTCTGTGCGCAGAACAAGACTCCTCGGCAAGCTCCGGCTGGTCTTCTTCAACCACTGCCTGTCCCTCACTGTCCCTGGTCTCACATATCCCTGGACTTCGTCACGGGTCTTCCCCATATCTGATGGCAACACCGCCATCATGACAGTAGTGGACCGGTTTTCCAAAGCCGCCCACTTAATTCCTCTCCCCAAGCTACCCTCTGCCAAAGAGACGGCCCAGCTCATGGTGCAGCACGTTTTCCGGATCCATGTACATGGTCTCCAATCGGAGCCCTCAGTTCTCATCCCGGGCTGGAAGGTGTTCCGCACGCTTTGGCCAGCTTGTCCTCCGGGTTCCACCCACAGTCCAACGGCCAGTCGGAGCGAGCCAATCAAGACCTGGGGACGACTCTTCAATGCCTTGTCTGGGTTGAATACGCCCCCAACACCCTCCTCTGCTCTGCCACTGGGTTCTCGCCTTTCGAGTGTTCCCTGGGGTATCAGCTGTCGCCGAACCTGGAAGAGAGCCCGGTCAGCTCTTCTCAAGACCACCTTCAGGTATCAACGACAAGCGGACCGCCACCAGACCCCGGCTCCCTGGTATCGTCTCGGGCAGAGGGTATGGCTGTCCACTCGTGACCTGCCCCTCCGGGTAGAGTCCCGCAAACTATCCCCCCGCTTTATTGGCCCTTTCGCCATCTCCAAGATAATTAGCCCCTCTGCTGTTTGTCTTCTGTTGCCACGTACCCTCTGTATTCATCCCACTTTTCATGTGTCTAGGATTAAACCTATGTCTCACAGCCCTTTGTCTCCTGTTTCCAGACCACCCCGCTCCCCCGTCTCATCTACGGCCAACCGGCATACACAGTGAGGCGCCTCCTGAAGGTTTGACTGCAGGGCAGGGGATTCCAGTACCTGGTTGACTGGGGGGGTTATGGCCTGTAGGAGAGGTGCTGGGTCCCCGCAAAGGACATCCTGGACCCAGGCCCCATTGCTGAGTTCCAACGCCGGCACCCCAGTCAACCAGGTATGCGTCCTGGTAGGAGGGGGGGGGGGTGCTTTCACACTCTGATCTGTTTCACCTGTCACCTGTCGCCCATCTTCCTCATTATCCCCAGTGTATTTATACTTGTGCTCTCTGTTTGTCTGCTGCCAGTTCGTCTTGTCTTGTCAGGTCTTACCAGCATGTTTTCCCATCTCCCTGCTTTCTCAAGTTCTGTTTCCTAGTTTCCCCAGTTCTGATCATTCTTTCTGCCCTGACTTCGAGCCTGCCTGCCGTTCTGTACCTGCCTGACTCTGACCCGTTTACAAACCTCTGCCTGCTGTTTTGTACCTTATTGACTCTCTCCTGGATTACAGACCTTTGCCTGCCTTTGACCTGTCTTTTGCCTGATTACGGACCTCTGCCTGCCTTTGACCCTGTTTGGGTCAATAAACATCTGTGACTCTAGCTGTCTGCATCTGGGTCTTATCTGATACCTGATACCTTAGTCACTTTGTCCTGGCGCCAGGTCTGGACATCATGCATCCGGCTCCTGGTTTGCAACCAAAGTGCAAACCTTGACCCATATTTATACTCTCCTTCTCCCCTCCTTGTCCCATATGGCCTGTTCATCTGCACCTTATACTGACTATTATTTTCCGACCGATTATCTACAGAACAAATGACAGAGCAGCAAATTTCGTTTTGTTTTTATTCATCAGTCCCAAGGGTTAGATACCGAAAATGTATCTGTCTCTTTAGAATCCTAGGAAGACATACTTGAACAATGCAAATTATCAAAGAATGTCCACTGCAGCTGGCTGTGTAGCAGATGTACAGTAGCAATCAAATGTTTGGACACACCTACTCATTCAAAGGTTTTTCTTTATTTGTACTATTTTCTACATTGTAGAATAAGAGTGGAGACATCAAAACTCTGAAATAACACATATGGAATCATGTAGTAACCAAAAGTGTTTAGCAAATCAAAATATATTTGAGATTCTTCAAAGTAGCCACCCTTTGCCTTGATGACAGCTTTGCACACTCTGGCATTCTCTCAACCAGCTTCATGAGGTAGACACCTCGAATGCATTTCAATTAACAGGTGTGCCTTGTTAAAAGTTAATCTGTGGAATTTCTTTCCTTCTTTATGCGTTTGAGCTAATCAGTTGTGTTGTGACAAGGTAGGGTTGGTATACAGAAGATAGCCCTATTTGGTAAAAGACCAAGTCCATATTATGGCATGAACAACTCAAATAAGCAAACAGAAACGACAGTCCATCATTACTTTAAGACATAAAGGTCAGTCAATCTGGAAAATTTCAAGAACAGACACATCTCAACATCAACTGTTCAAAGGAGACTGCGGGAATCAGTCGAATTGCTGCAAAGAAACCACTACTAAAGGACAACAATAAAAAGAAGAGCCTTGCTTGGGCCAAGAAACACAAGCAATAGACATTAGACTGGTATAAATCTGTCCTTTGGTCTGATGAGTCCAAATGTGATATTTTCGCTTCCAACTGCTGTGTCTTTGTGAGACGCAGAGTAGGTGAACGGATGATCTCCGCAAGTGTGGTTACGACCGTGAAGCATGGAAGAGGAGGTGTGATGTTGTGGGGTGCTTTGCTGGTGACACTGTCTGTGATTTATTTAGAATTCAAGACACACTTAACCAGCATGGCTACC
The DNA here is from genome assembly GCF_901001165.1 of Salmo trutta. Taxonomy (NCBI): domain Eukaryota; kingdom Metazoa; phylum Chordata; class Actinopteri; order Salmoniformes; family Salmonidae; genus Salmo; species Salmo trutta. Next base: position 27,704,429 of record NC_042993.1, on the reverse strand, counting down.
ACAGCATTCTGCAGCGATACGCCATCCCATCTGGTATGCGCTTGTGGGACTATCATTTGTTTTTCAACAGGACAGTGACCCAACACACCTCCAGGCAGTGTAAGGGCTATTTGACCAAGAAGGAGAGTGATGGAGTGCTGCATCAGATGACCTGGCCTCCACAATCACACATCCTCAACCCAATTGAGATGGTTTGGGATGAGTTGAACCTCAGAGTGAAGGAAAAGCAGCCAACAAGTGCTCAGCGTATGTATAAACTCCTTCAAGACTGTTGGAAAATCATTCCAGGTGAAACTGGTTGAGAGAATGCCAAGAGTGTGCAACGCTATCATCAAGGCAAAGGCTGGCTACTTTGAAGAATATAAAATATATTTTGATTTGTTTGGCAGTTTTTAGGTTTCTACATGATTCCATATGTGTTATTTCATAGTTTTGATGTCGTCACTATTATTCAATGTAGAAAATAGTACAAATAAAGAAAAACCCTTGAATAAGTAGCTGTGTCCAAACTTTTGACTGGTACTGTATCTATAAAGCTCATGCAATGTCGTGCACACAAAGTTAACATTGCATTTCTTCAGAGGACTGCAATGTGTGTGCCGGTTGTCACAGACCTAAAGGGCCCGAGGGCCCACACACCACTCTACATCAACCCAGGGGGACCTCATCAAAGAGTGGCCTAAGGAAATACCTGAGTGAAAATTAACTCCAAAGGTTGGTCAGAGGCCATAAGAACCCAAGGGTCCACTCCCCGGGGTTCCACACTCATCAAAGAGTGAATATGCCTGCATGAAAATTAACTCCAAAAGGTGTGACAATGCTCCAGCTGATACCTTTCTAGAGTCAGCTACTCCCCATGGGACGTGGGCCCTGAGACCTCCCTGGAACTTCAAACAGCAACTCCATAACAACAGGCACTGAAGGGAGGTGATAGGTTCTGGTGTGTGTCTGTCTGTGTGTGTGAGCGTGAGATGGGGTTTGGGGCAGCTGTTAGAAACCCTTGTCTCTCATCAGAGCAGTTGAGAGGCCATGTCTGCTTGGAGGTGGAACAGCACCTCCAGGGATAAAGAAATGGGCTCATTTGGAGTGCCTGCCTTTCTGTGGCATGCCATTAATGCGTTGCCATCAGATAGCAGCTGTGTAAAGGGGTCCTGTTGTTGTTGCTGAGCAGATAAAGGGAGTGCAATGTACTGTAAGAGGGGTGTGCGTGTGTGTGTGTGTGTGTGTGTGTGAGCTTGCATGTGTGAGTGTATGCGTGTGTGTGTGTGTGTGTGTGTGAGCTTGCGTGTGTGTGTGCGTGCGTGCGTGTGTGTGTGTTTGAACACTAAACAGAAGTTGGTCTCTCTCTGGTTTTTCATGGTTCAGATGCAGGCATGGCTTGACCCCTCACTGACCTGTCTACCTCGTTAAATCCGGCAGGCGCAGATGACACATTTGCGCTTCCACACCGTTTACAAGATTCCACGGGTCAAAAGGTGCAGGGGGTTTACGACAAGAACAACAGCGAACGCAAGTTGTACCACGTTGTGAACGGGAAGTGAGGCAGACTTAGACATGACTACCAAAGGCATCAGGCTTTTTACAGTAGTTGGATAGGTAATGGGTAGTATAACAGACAACCAATGTTGATCTTAGAATACCCAGATAAAATGACAAAGTCATAGAGGACTGAATTAGCTCTGTTAATTCCTATATTACTGTTCTCTATAAGGCTAACTCCTATGGACTCCTCCACCCTTAGAAGAGGAATGCGATCTAAGAATAGGGTTGAAATGGCAACACCTCCAGTACACCTATCAGCAGGCCGGCCGGGCAGCTCTCCGTCCCCCGACGAGGAGATAATAGTCCGACACAACAAAGTGACATTGCCAAATCTGCACCGCCACTATGCCACCCAGCCCTGCTATCCCAGGAGGGTGAGTGGCAGGCCCTAACTCTGACCGACAGGCACCTTTATCCTGCTCCATGTCCATCAGAGCCTCGTAAATCTAACGAACACACGCTCTCTCTCACACACAAACAAGCACAAACACCCACACCACACATACACCCGCACCACACCACACACTCTTTCACACACACACACCTCCTCCTCTTTTCACCCTCCATTCTCTGAGAATGAATTCAGCACCTTGGTATTGCCCACTGTCCCTTCCATTACTCATTACTTGCCTGTTGACATCCGCCTAAAAATAGTGCCCCTCACCCTCTAGGCAGCACTATGGGCAACTGGGTTTTGACTTAGTGGATCAAGAGAGGGAACACACTAAAGCTTGACTACGACTATACCATTTCTATTGACTGTTTTATGACTGTCTTTTAGATATGTTTGGGATTTGAATCTGTGAATCGCTCTCTCTCTATATGACACACACTGTCTTTCTCTGGTTTCGCTGGTAGGCTACCCTATTGACTGAGAGCATCAAATCAAATGTATTTATAAAGTCCTTCTTACATCAGCTGATATCTCAAAGTGCTGTACAGAAACCCAGCCTAAGACCCCAAACAGCAAGCATTGCAGGTGTAGAAGCAGTGGCTAGGAAAAACTCCCTAGGAAAAACTCCTTAAAGGCCAAAACCTAGGAAGAACCCTAGAGAGGAACCAGGCTATAAGAGGTGGCCAGTCCTCTTCTGGCTGTGCCGGGTGGAGATTATAACAGAACATGGCCAAGATTTTCAAATGTTCATAGATGACCAGCAAGGTCAAATAATAATAAACTGGAGCAGCAGCACGGCCAGGTGGACTGGGGACAGCAAGGAGTCACCAGGCCAGGTAGTCCTGAAGCATGGTCCTAGGGCTCAGGTCCTCTGAGAGAGAGAGAGAGAGAGCATTGGAGGTTGGTGGGAGGAGCTCTAGGAGGACGGGCTCATTGTCATGGCTGAAATGGAATAAATGGAACGGTATCAAACACATCAAACATATGGAAACCACGTTTGACTCTGTTCCATTAATTCCATTCCAACCATTACAATGAGCCCGTCCTCCTATAGCTCCTCCCACCAACCTCCACTGACTGAGAGGTCTGAGAGAGTGAACATGTGTGGGGAAATGTGATCTGTGGTTTGACACCTCTGTGTTGCATGGCTGCCCTCTGCTGGGCCGGATGAATACAGCTGTTAAATAGATTTTCTAGTGACTATTCTAATCTAAGCAACTGCGTCAGTCGGCTAGATGTTATCCCAGTGTGAAGATTTATACGGTTAGATAATGTGCTCATAAATATCTAGTTGATACTCTATAGGGACACGTAAACATTCTAGCAATATTCACTGATCCAACGACACAGGGGAGGTTAAGTCAATAAGAAAACCAATACGTCTTCGTTTCAAGACGTGAATCAGGCAATACCCGAGAAACCAAACTAAATGTGAGTCAAAGATAGAGAAGAGATTCTCTAAACTTTAGAGGCATTACAGTGACTTTTCAAGACACCAGTAGTGTGGCGAAGGCAACGCTGTGTTTGAAGTAACAAGTCAAACATACTTCTCCCTAGCCAAGTCCATTACTGTCTAGCAATAAGTCATAGACATTACTCATTAGTCTCGCCACAGTGCATTAGCGGTTATAAGTCATATTAGTCAAATGAGAGGTACGTGTGATGATCGGTACTGCATGCGTTTGCGTTGGGGAGCGGAGGGACATAAATCGTGCTGGTAATAGAGTCCAGCTGCTTTTGCAGGGAAAACGAATGGCAAATGGCGAACGTTCATCAACATTGTCAGCCCCCCTCTCACCACCAGAATGTGGAAACAGTGGGGGTCTGATGGGGTAAGGGCATGGGAGGCATGGACACCCACTGGGTTTTGGGAAAAGAAGACCAAATTGAAGGGGACACCTGAGCTGACACTGTACCCCCCTAAAAGACAAGTCACTCAAAACCATCTCCAGATCTGGTTTTCTGGTGGTTGTGTGGCATTGTATTTTGTTGCTCAGGCTGTCAACAGCGTGTCTAAATAAGTTGACATTGGACTTTGAGGGCTTAAAAGGGGGAAATATTTCCTAACTGTACTACTTGGTGAAACGACATGCGCTTTGTCCGATTTGTCGGTTTCTGAAAATTGACGGACATTGAGAGAATCAATGAGCACATTCAACCTCAACATACTCTACAGTATGTCTGTCTTTTCAGGCTGGTCTCGCCAGTTTTGTAAACGCCAGTGTTTTCTTTGTCGTCTTTTTGCTGGTTTCAAGTGTCATTCCAAATCTCATCCAACAAACGAAGGAAAACTAAACCACAGACAACAATTTTCTCTTTAATAAGACTCCGATACTCCCTCTGACCCTTCAACACACAACAAAATATATTTATAGCATATACACACACACCAGCATTTCCTTTTCAAACACATTAGAATCTGTGGAATCTCAATGGAGGCAACATATCATGCTTCTTGCTCAGGTTTAGAAAAAAAATAAACTGCATACTGACGTTTAAAACGGTGGGATGGGATGCCCTCGTGTACATTCTGTTTCAACACTGATTTAAACTGAATTGATCACTGATTAGACCCAAGGCTTACCAATTCTGAATCTGGAGTACCCATGTGTGTGCTGTTTTTTTTGTTCAACTGATCCCTTGTTCATTTCTATATTAATTTCAGAGTACAATCAATCATAATTGAGGAATGGAACAGTTCAAACAGAAAACCTGTCGACACAGCACTCCTTGGAGACAGCTGACGCTGTGCTGCAACAACATAATTCTTACATTGTCAAAACGTTGTCAAACGTCTTCTTCAGTATTTTGGAGACATTCTATTTGCAGCGAAGCTCCATTTACAGAACGTTTACAAAATATGCTTACAGAGGCCGTGTCATTATGTTTTCAATACATATGAGTTACTGGGCAAACCTTGAAAGGCAGGAGTTAAGTAAACATTGGGCTTCCTTTCATAAATTCATACACTATTTATTCCACAGACCCCTCCCTCCTTTAGTCCAACGCTCAAGTTTTCATTTACACTATTCACATAAAACTGTACCCAGTCTTTACATTTCTCTTCAACTTAAATAAACTAAACATTAGAAACAAAAAAGCCAACTAATTTCTCTTTCAACTCATCATAATAATAACAATTACTCATTAGTGTCAAATGTGTATTTTTCCCCCCTCAGGGCTGGTGAAATCTACCATGGACGATAGTGTTATGGAAGAATTGATGCTGTGATATCTTCTACCATCTACAAATGGTAACACTGATGCACCCTGTCGGGTGGCGATGATGTCATATCCTGTTTTGTATTTTGCTTGTGTCTTTTTTTTTGCTTCTTCTTCATCTTCTTCGGCCCTTTTCCCAGGTAAAGTTTATGTTTTTTGGGGCCTAGAAAGCAGTCTGTGATTGGTTTGGCACATGTCATAGGGGAAGTGCCCCTTCGGGAAGAAGGGTGCTCTCTACCCGTACGAGCGGAGGCTGGGTTCGGGAAGGTGGGGGGGCCTAAGAATCGCCTTCCGTGAGTGGCACACCTCACAGGACCTCTGGAGAGATAATAGACGGAGAGGACAAGATGAGGGTCAGTTTCAACACAGTGATACACCACACAACAACAAGGAAAAACACCAGCGATCCAAAATGGTGTCCATTTTGAGCCGTTCTGAATGTGCCATCTGAATGGTGAGCCAAAATGGTCGCCAATTTTAGCATTTGTAAATGTGTGAGGAGGACCCACCCTCACTGACCCTGCTAATGACAAGGCGTATAAACCCTTGACCTGGCTAAATACTACATTTGAAAAGGTCCTGAGTGCATGTCAGGCTTTATAGGCGTGTTTTTATAGGGTTATGAAGAGGCTAATCAAACCAAGCAGCAGATGCTCCAGACAGAATCCTGACTCCTTTTAATGGCAGACCATCAACGACCATTCAGTCGCCCATCATGTGAGTGAGTGATAGCTAGCTAGCGCTACGAGTGTGATAAACACAGCCTGATTGATGCTAACAGTAGCAATAGATTGACAGAGGCACCTGTCAGGCTGCTAAACGGTCCACCACAATAGCTCACAAGTATCGCCATTTGAATTAGCCCCCGGCGGTATGTTTAGAAATAAACATGTCCCCGATTGCCAATCTATGGAATTACATCGTAACATTCAATCAGCGTCGATACATTAATCTCCCCAGTCACAAACCCCCAGCCCCACGGCCATAAACCAAATAACCCCTCCAAGTCATCATGGTAAGAGAGTGCGGGGTATGCAGACAGGGCAGATTAGAAGTGTGATGTTAACTTGTGAAAGACTGAGACTGTGACTTGAAGGCAGTGTGTGTGGCAGAGTGAATTCACTCTGATTAAAGTGGTTCATATTGTTGGAGCTCGTGTGGCTGAAGCTCTGCAGCTGGGTGACCCTCTTCTGTTTGCTTTGGATATAATTTATGACCTGCTGGCAGGCTGGCAGGTGGGGACTAAGGGGAGGGGCAGTAATGCTGACCACGCCGTGGGGAGGAGGGTGAGGGGGATGGGGTACATAACTGGGCCGGGGTTCTGTTTCCATCCCTGGCAGCTAGCTAGCTCCCCAACACTCATGGAATTCAACACTGGGTGTTGAGAGTAGCAACCGGAGCTCCGGGAGCGAAAGCAGTCAGTATTAAGATACCTCACTCCCCCTCCTCCCCTCTGTGTCCCCTTAGGCCCACTGGGGGCTGGAGGATTCCCTCTGTCACCCTCTACCTCCCTTTCTCACCCCCTCTCTTTCCCTAGGGACACTCACGTACGCACGGGTGACGAATTGCATCTGAGACGGCACTAAACCGACCTGCTCAGTCGGATGGCTCTTCGTTGCCAAGGACAACACTACGAACCCATGGCGCCGCTTTATGGCACGTTGTGAACCCTGGCCCTAATGTGAGGAGTCAATCGCCAGAGCAGATGCGAGACCATTATTACTGCTGTAAATGAACCCCAGCTTAATCTATAGTTAAGAACACTGTAAAAAATAATCCTTCAAAGTCTTCGGAGGTTGAGGACACCGAGATACGATTCCTTGCTTGGATCACTGCAAATATTGGCAGAGCTGATGTAATATTATTAGGTTAAGTTGTCATTTGAGGGCGGTTTCCAAGACACAGATTCCAAGACACAGATTAAGCCTGGTCTTAGACTGAAAAGCATGTTCAATGGAGATTCTCTATTCAAATGCATTTTAGTCCAAGACTAAACATGATCTGTGTCCGGGAAACCGGCCCTTGGAGTTCCCTCTCTCTCCCTCTGTCAATGTACCTGCGACATGCTGAGGCTTCATGGGGCCCACTTTTTTCAGGAAGGGCTCATCACTTTCAAAGGCCAGGATTGGCTCAGTGGGCATGTCACTCTCTGATTTCTCCCGCCCCCCATTGCTGCTGTTGCCTTGATTGGCTAGCTGGATGATCTCCTCAAAGTGTGCGGTGTCCCCCTTGCTAGGCAGGCCATTCTCGTGACTGGCTGGCTGGACACCGTTGACCACATGGACCGTGGTCCTGTGGGAGAGAGATGGTTACAGTGGGAGGGAGGGTGAAACATGGTTACAGACAAAAGGACTACGGCCCCAAGTGGTTCAGTTGCAGATTTTCCCCTCGGGCCTGTTCAGGAAGATGTAACATTATACTGTAGATATAACGTAGATAGAAATGATTGTCAGATAGAATGGTGACAGCTCTATATCTATCTATCTGCAACATTCATAACGTCTGACATCACGGAATACAACCCTGGTCTGCCCTCAGAGGCTAACTGAAGTCCTCAAACCTTATATTACACTATCCCTCACAAACAAAAACACATTTCTATAGATAAATAAACAATATCTCTACTATTCTACTGTAGGCCTATGTATTGAGGCTCTCTGTTATCTTTTGTGGTTTGAAACTATACAAATCGGCACAAGTCTTGATTAGAAGGCATCCAATACTGCTGGTTTCTGGTTTGCTTGTTTTCTAGCGCGCATGGTGGTCTTGTAATAACAATAGTGCGCGGCTTGCTATTTTACATTTCTAACACAAGAGGAAATAGAGGACATGGATGTTGAACCTTACCTGTCTCTCTCACCACTATGGTCGTTCTCTGTATTCTTGTTGATCTCTGGGCTTGGCTGGTAGTCAGCAGAGGCTGCGGAAACAAATAAAATCCGCTGTAAAACACACACTCAGTTCTCAGGGCCACCCTGAAGCAAGCACAGACAGAACTCAATATGCAGGATGGATCCAACCAGTGCTGGATTCATGATTAGATACTGTGGCTGTGTGTGTGTGTGTGTGTGTGTGTGTGTGTGTGTGTGTGTGTGTCCATATTTGAGCATGTGTGTGAGTGCGTGCGCACACGTGTGTGTGTGTTTGTGTGAGTATGTCCAAAGGCCTGATTGGAGAGGAGTAACACCACCCAACTTGCCTGGACTCCCAACCACATCAGTGCCTCCAATAATGGTTTCCACCATGCTGGAAACCTGGCCACATGTACCCAAATCCCCCATTCTCATTCCTACTCATACTTCTCATTTGCAAATGTTGTGCGTGTGTGTGTGTGTCTCTGGTCAAATGGGGATGGGGGTTGTATAAGTAGGAGTAATATTTGTGAATATTTGTATTTATTGTGCCTTATGTTAGAAGAAAACTTAATTGAATTGATGGGCTGAATGTGGTGAGTTGTCCATTTACAGTCACTAATCCAAACCTGCAATGCAATGCATTGCCATAAGATATTCCCAGAAACTGAAAATCCCCCAGACTGGGTTTGGACTGCAAACAATAAGCACACACATGGGTTATACTGTCCTAAATGAAAGCAGTGGGGCTGGGATTCTAACAATAGTATTAAATACTCTTCATATGAGAAGGGAACACAGTGCAGATGGCGATGAAACAAAGATCAACATCCTACATATCAGGAGGGAGGTCCCTTTTTATCCTTTTATCCATTTTGTCCGTAACTGTAGCACTTTACTAGCAGCACCACATATTAACTTCATTCATGCTTTTCGCCTAGTCTAATGAGATAATTGTGCTGCAGATTTACATTGGCTGGTTTTGACTGTGCATGTTCATGTGTATGTTTATATTGTTCTGTTGTTTGAGAGCTCTTACGAAACGTGTTTTTTAGTACTTACAAATGGGTTAGATAAACTTGACTTGACAAAGTACTGAAGCTAAACTGAGAGGGGGGAAAAAGTAGAAGTTCAATCCCTGCATTCTAAATCAACAAGATTCCTATTATGTAGGAAGAGGAAGGGAATAGATCACGTAAACAACACACAGTCGGCTAAATCCTAACTTGGAATTTGGCCTAAATCATGGGGATTTGGGGATTTTCATTTTGAGTGAACAAATGTCAAAGTTAACATTAAGACAGATACAGCCATCCAATCAAAGAAGCCATATTATCCCACTGGGCACACACTGGTTGAATCAACGTTGAACCAACTTGGAATAGACATCTGTGCCCAGTGGGACTTAATTAGTTTATTAAACCAGTCAGTATCTAGAGCTGAACTTCCCCATTAATGTGGCAGTGAAACATAGGCTGGAAAAGGACCAGGGACACAGCCCACTGATGTTTGAATCCATTCCCCCCCGGATATCATTGATGAACTAATCTAAATTATAATGTTTTTATTTAACTAGGCAAGTCGGTTAAGAACAAATTCTTATTTACAATGACAGCCTACACCGGCCAAACCCAGATGACGCTGGGCCAAATGTGCGTGATACAGCCTGGATTTGAACCAGTGTCTGTAGTGACGCCTCTAGCACTGAGATGCAGTGCCTTAGACCGCTGCGCCACTCGGGAGCCCAATACATTTACAATACATTTCCTTTCAGGATTAATTGAGATTAATTGTTTGACTCCGAGTCCAAACATCGATTTCCTGAACACAAGAGCAATATAATGAGCAAAGATGGACGCCGTTTACACTGCTCTTCATTTTCTGCTTACCTTTGCTGCTCTCGGCCTCTTTGCCATTGGCTTGGGAGGGAGGTGGGGACTTGGTGTCTTTCTACAGAGAGAGATTATCACGTGTTAAATGTATTTTAAATCGAGTGAAGTGCATTAACATTGTGCCTTCACAACAAACGTACCTTTTCCCCTCCGTCTGTCTTGCGCGTCCTCTTCATGATCTGCTCGAGACGCTAAGGAAGAAGGCACAACGGTCAGAGAGAGGGAATAGACTGAGAATGTTAACAAAATGGCGGATGCAGATTAAGTGCTCAGTCCCCATGGGTTGAATCACAGTAATACAGTAACTGTGCAGTAACTTAATCTCAACGGACTCCTTGTTGGCACCGAACAGCTAAACAAACACCCAAATCCTACCTGGTACAAGATATTTATTTGTATTTAACCTTTATTTAATTAACCAGGCAAGTCAGTTAAGAACAAATTCTTATTTACAATGACGGCCTGGCTGAATGCAAGACAGCCATGATGCTAAGAGAAGAGCTAGCTGCCATAAATCAAGTAAAGCATACAGATATGCCAGATGTGGGGCAGCTCTGATGTTGAGTTGTGATACACGCTATTGGTAAAGTGGAAAGTTAGGTGACCCGTGTGTGTGTGCCACAGGAGGTTGGTGGCAAATTAATTGGGGAGGACGGGTTCGTGGTAATGGCTGAAGCGGAATAAGTGGAATGGTATCAAATACATTAAAGGGATACCGAGTCAGTCGTTCAACAGATGCCACTCCACGTGTTCCGTTCCAGCCATTATTATGAGCCGTCCTCCCCTCAGCAGCCTCCACTGGTGTGCGTGATCCACAGAATCCATACCCAGTCAGGTATGTAACAGCAGCTGTGGAGCAGTGTGCAGAGGCGTGTGACTCAGCAGGCGTTTGGGTAGAGGACATACTGTTCTTGTGCAGTAATACCACTAGAGCCTGGCTCAACACACAATGCGGAGCTGCTTCGACCAGCTGAGCTGCATGGGCCTCAGATAAGAGAGGGGGGGGGGAAAGAGGGAGCGAGGAGGGGAGAGAGAGAGAGGGAGAGAGAGAGAGGGAAAGAGAGAGAGGGAAAGAAAGAGAGGGAGAGAGAGAAACAGAGGGAGAGAGAGAAACAGACAGAAAGAGAAGGGGGGGAGAGAATAGGAGAGTGAGGGACGAAGGTGGACAAGAGACAGGCGGAAAGAAAAACAGAGGGTGAGTAAGAGAGAAAGAAAGAGCAAGAGTGAGAGAGCAGACTCAGAGGGTTGCAGTATGGTCTGACTGTGAGTGGTACACCAGGTGCGGGCAGAACACATAACCCTGGGCTGCACACTGAACTGGGCCAGTTAGGACTCACTCTCCACCATAACTGTTTATATATAGCCTGAGGTCTTGGACCTAGTATATAATCTTCCGCTCAAACAAACAGAGACTGTAAGCCCTATTAAATCAAAACAAGTAGCCAGGATAAGCCAACATCATTCTTCTCGGCGGCAGGAATATGAGAGTTGATATAATGTTCAACAAATCCTTGTCTAAAGAGTGAAACAAAAAGAAACGTAACCATAAGCTAAAGCATGCTTTCCTGTTGCTACTAGAACAACGTTCCTTTTGACTGATCTAAGGCCCTGTGTGTGCTTACTGTAATGTGTAATAAACATTTCCCTCTGTACCTTTGGAATATGTACAGTACAGAAGATTACAGTAGTCTGCAAGTCTGTTACGGTGCCAGTCTGTTTGGCATGACAATTCTAGAAGGAGATGGCAATGGTGGCAATGGCTGGAATTCGATAGGAGTTGGCTATACACACAGACATGGGTACCAGGGTAGAGAGGACTCTGGTGGGGTATACTCATGTAGTAGAATGAATGCATGGATCTTTTCTTACCTTTTTCCTCTCCAGTCTCTCCTGCTCCTCCTTCTGGAAGTGTTTCTCTCTGTCCAGACGCTGTTTCTCAGCCTCCTCCTTGGCCTTAGCCTCAGCCTCCTCTCTCTGGAAAGCATACAGATTACAATGTGGTATGCTCTTCCCTTATAGAAAAAAAAATACATTTCACATGTGTTTTTGGAACACTTTACATACGCTCACATGCTTACACGCGTGTGGTTTCATGTTATCACATTAACTTCACATAAGATCACGCGGGATCACATGAAAACGCGTTTTTTTAAAAACACTTTTTTAAAACGCGTTTTTTTTAAAACACATGTGGGACCACATGTGAGATTCATGTGAAATCCGTAAGGGTTACCGTAGAGATACATTATATTACTGACCAAGACGACAGCCCTTTTAGTCACACTGCTGGGACGCCAATGTCCATTCTAGTGTGCTATTTATCGTATGGATTTTACGAGGCTAATAACATGCTACTACCACCAATAGTGTTGAGGGAGATAGTATTTCCTGTTGCTTTATACAGTCACTGTTTGTGGTAGTAGAAGTGAATATTTTTAACATTGTTAGGTTCAATACAATGACAAAATTCTGTCATTGAACACAATACCCTTTCTAGCCTACTGTATTTTTGAAATACATCATTATTGAAACTACGAATGACACTTCATTGACAGCGCACTAGAGGGTATCAAAGGGTCGTCAGCCAGAGAAAACCACCACTTAGACAAAAACCACACAACCCCAGGGGCAGCTCCTATCTCCTATCACACAGTCTATGTTGACACTGCAAACAAACCCTTCTGTGAATCACAGTGTTTTCTGGCTCACTGACTGACATCTGTTCGTCGGGATCCTAGACTCGACTGCTCCTGAGCAACGGCGGTAAAACCATTGGTAGACACAGGAAGTTGTCAGTGAGTCAAACGGACTCGGGCCTTTTCTGCTGATCTCCAAACAGTGAAAGGGGCCATTCAATGTGCCATTAATGTCAATGTCTGTAGCCACTGGGAAAATATTGACCGACGCTAACGACAAATCACATTGGTTGATATTGATTTGAACAAATATACGAAACAAGGTTGGTTATGAGATATGCCTTATCAAATGAGGTCAGGTAGATGACCAACTTGGCTAAAGTAGTGATCTGGGACAGACAGGGTTACAGAAGGCTCTCTGTCACAAAGCAGGTGGACAATAAGAAAAGCAGACGGACAGACGGATGGACAGACACAGCCCCTCTGTCTGCTGGTAGTTGGGGGTGCTTGTTCACCTGTTTTTGTAGGCGCTTATTCTCCTCCTGCTCTGCCCTGGCTCTCTCCTGCGCCTCCTTCTCCTCATCCACACGCTGGGCCTCGTCTCTCAGGCGCTGCTCCTCAGCCATGAGGCGCGCCTCCTCCTCTCTGCGCTGGCTCTCCTCCGCCTCCCGCAGCTTACGCTCCTCTCGCAGGACCCTGAGCAAAGGGCGACAAGCATTTAGCAATCCTACCTATAATGCAGTCTCCTACCCACCTTCGCTGTGTCGCCATGAGTCTAGCGAGCAATACAACCTATAATGTATCACCAGGGGCTCTCTATCCAACCAGTCTACCAATCAAAGCATAGGCTTATTTACAAATGTGCAGTGCCTTCGGAAAGCATGACTTTTCCCACATTTTGTTATGTTACAGCCTTATTCTAAAATGGATTAAAAAAACAAAATCCTCAGCAATCTACACACAATACCCCAGAATGACAAAGCAAAAACAGGTTTAGACATTTTTGCAACTGTGTTAAAAATAAAAAACTGAAATAACTTATTTACATAAGTATTCAGACCCTTTGCTATGAGACTCAAAATTGAGCTCTGGTGCATCCTGTTTCCATTGATCATCCTTGAAATGTTTCTACAACTTGATTGGAGTCCACCTTTGGTAAATTCAATTGATTGGATATGATTTGAAAAGGCACACACCTGTCTATATAAGGTCACACAGTTGACAGTGCATGCTAAAACCAAGCCATGAGGTCGAAGGAATTGTTCGTAGAGCTCCGAGACAGGATTGTGTCGAGGCACAGATCTGGGGAAGGGTACCAAAACATTTCTGCAGCATTGAAGGTCCCCAAGAACACAGTGGCCTCCATCATTCTTGAATGGAAGAAGTTTGGAACCACCAACACTCTTCCTAGAGTTGGCCGCCCGGCCAAACTGAGCAATCGGGGGAGAAGGGTCTTGGTCAGGGAGGTGACCAAGAACCCGATGGTCACTCTGACAGAGCTATAGAGTTCCTCTGTTGAGATGGGAGAACCTTCCAGAAGGACAACCATCTCTGCAACACTCCACCAATCAGGCCTTTATGGTAGAGTGGCCAAACAGAAGCCACTCCTCAGTAAAAAGCACATGACAGCCCGCTTGGAGTTTGCCAAAAGGCACCTAAAGACTCTCAGACCATGAGAAACAAGATTCTCTGGTCTGATGAAACCAAGATTGAACTCTTTGGCCAGAATGGCAAGCGTCACGTCTGGAGGAAACCTCGCACCATCCCTACGGTGAAGCAGGGTGGCGGCAGCATCATGCTGTGGGGATGTTTTTCAGCTGCAAGGAATAGGAGACTAGTCAGGATCAAGGCAAAGATGAACAGAGCAAAGTACAGAGAGATCCTTGTTAAAAACCTGCTCCAGAGCACTCAAGACCGGGGAGAAAGTTCACCTTCCAACAGGACAACGACCCTAAGCATGCAGCCAAGTCAACACAGGAGTGGCTTGAGAGGATCTGCAGAGTAGAATGGGAGAAACTCCCCAAATACATGTGTGCAAAGATTGTAGCGTCATACCCAAGAAGACTCAAGGCTATAATCGCTGCCAAAGGTGCTTCAACAAAGTACTGAGTAAAGGGTCTGAATACTTACGTAAATGTGATATTTAAGTGTTTTATTTTTAATAAATTAGCAAAAAAATTCTAAAAACCTGTTGAGTGTAGATTGATGAGAGGGAAAAAACGATTTAATCAATTTTAGAATAAGGCTGTAACCTAACAAAATGTGGAAAAAGTCCAGGGTTCTGAATACTTTCCGAATGCACTGTATACATCTAGATTTAGAATAAATCAGTTAACATGTGCTCTAGCTTAAAGAGTGAATCTTTGTCTTTGTACTACATTGGCAATAGCTGTGTCAGGAAAATAAAAAGTTCAACACAATCAGGAAATGAAACTTTTTTATAAGGAAATAGTTGCCTGCTGATAAAATGGAAAGGAACAGAGAGCAACAGGAGCCCGTTGCCCAGCCTGACAGCTGTCACGACATAAATACCCAGTGGTCACATAGTAACTATTGTCAACGTGCTACAATAGGCTGACGCAGGAAATCCTTTTTAGCTCATAAACTTGAGCGGAGGGGGGCAACTTAAGCCGTTACACAAATGTCAACAGCTCCACACCTCCGGGGGGTAACACGAGCACCACACATACTGTATCATAGTGGTCTAATTCCGAGTGGTCTAATTCTGCCATGCATATGACACGGTGGAGAACTGTATTGTACTCCATATGTTGATGGTTTACACTTGAAATTATTCAAATTGTGATGTGCTGCCATGGTTACTTCCACCTTGTCCCTTCAAGCTGGTAAGACATAGGTTGTCTTTACAGTAGAAAGGATAATGGTCGAATCCTCCAACCGAAATTTCAGGAATTTTGCAACCCGACTAGACGCTGCAGTGGCTCTCTCCAGTGTGGGTTTATGTACTGTACATGAGGATAACATGACTCTCACTTCTCTCTCTCCTCCAGCTCGCGTTTCTCCTGCTCCTCTCGCTCCCTCTGCTCTCGGGCCTGCCTCCTCTTCTCGGCCAGGGTCCGGGCGGCCTCCTCTGGGTTGTTGGTGCCCGCCATGGGCTTGGCTGATGAGGAGGCTGGGGCTGGGGACGATGCAGGGACACTGGGGGTTGATTGGGCGGAAGGAGGGACCTCAGAGGGAGTGGCGGTGGCCGTCGTGACTGGTGTACTCAGCGAAGGGGGCGTGGCCGGAGCGGAGGATACCACGATTGAAGGAACGGGGGAGCCTGGAGAGAGAGTTGAGCAGGAAAAGAGGAGAGGAATGGAAAAATACAATAAGAGTGTTCTAAAGACAAATCACTGTTCAAACTATCGCCTTCTTTGAGCTGAAACGCTGATAAAACTGAGTAATTACATTAAGACAAGTACACTAGACCTCCGGTCTAGATTCCTCTTGGTTGATGTGAGACACTCTGTGATGTTCTTAATTCAAACAGTGGCAAAGCATGGAAAATTTGGCCATTTTTGGATTCTGTAAACTTGTAATTATAGCATTTTTGCAGTAATTAGCACCCCCTCTGCTTTTCCTC
Source organism: Salmo trutta (assembly GCF_901001165.1). NCBI lineage: Eukaryota > Metazoa > Chordata > Actinopteri > Salmoniformes > Salmonidae > Salmo > Salmo trutta. The sequence continues at coordinate 27,688,305 of NC_042993.1, read as the reverse complement.
GCTATGTGTGAAGGAGAGAAAGACAGAGAAGCTGTGTAACTCACTTAACGAGCCGGCATTGTCGGCGTGCCTAATTAACTACGACGGTAATCATCCTGAGGCTGGGCCGGCGCTACAGTGCACGTACGCGCGCACACATTCACTTTTTCCAGTTTGAGTTTCAGGTTCACTCTTCTCAGCCATGGGAACAACTGAGCCAAACCACAAAGAACTGAAGAAGCAAAGTATGAATCAGCCGTGGCAGGGCGACGGCCAATAGAAAACAGACACACTAAAATCCAAGTTGTGTCAGGGGGAAATGAAAAGGTACTGAATTATATGGGTATATAGTGTTCTCACGGCTTGTGTGCCAAGTGCATACAAATCTATCAAATTCTAAATTATCTAGGGTGAGTGAGTCCATATTTTTCAAACCATTACAAACCACACCATAACTAGACTGAAGACAGGACTTCCATTCACAGAGCTTAATGTCAATGTAAATATAACTGGCTTTAAATGTGACATAACACAGGAACTACCCTGGGGCATTGCAGAAGCAGTGGGTTCTTTCCCTGCTCCACTGGAAGCTTAACTTAACGTCAACGCGAGCAGAGGGCGAACCACTTTATCAAGTCAGCTACTTTGAAATCTTGAAAATAGAACCAGAGAGTCATTTGACACTGAGCAGCGCGAGCCTGTCGCGAACCGCACTGCCTACGCGCTTCATTGAAATGAAAAGGAGTGTCTCACGCTCGCCGAGAGTTACGCGTCTAGTGTTACAATTGAACTCATTCCAACAACATAAACAATACACCCCCCCCCCACTTAAAGTGAATGTGGTTACGCTGATTAAGCCCTTTAAAATGATCCTGCACAGTTGTGATCCCTGTAAGAGGAGTACACTTTACTTACACATATAACCCTCCACCTGGGGGTACTAACTAGGTACTGCATTACTCACTCTTGCCTTTGGGCTCCTCGGGCGTGGCTGACCTACGGCCGCGGGTCTCCCTGGCCCTCTCCAGGGGAACGGGGGAGGAGGTGCGCCCGTGGTCCACCCGGGCCGGGGTCCTAGCCCTCTTGGGCCGGGCTTTGGGGGTGGAGGGGCTAGCCCGGGCTGAAGAGGGGGGTTTGGGGGAGGCAGCGGGGCTGGGAGAGGAGGAGGAAGGTCTTGCTCTAGGAGTAGTGGCGGGTGAGGCAGCTCGCTGTCTGGATAAGGGACTAGGACTGGAGGGAGGGAGGGAGCTATTATGTAAAACATGAATACAAACAGTATGTCCGACAAATCATTAGAAATCATTAGAAATATGTAAATAATAATAAGCAAACAACAGTTAAGTAAAGTTTAGTCGAACATTTAGTCATGTCCAGCCCTAGGGATGAAAAAATAGTCCATCTCTATACACAATAAAGCAAGGAGACTACCACTAATACCTCCAATGAAGTAATACTATTAAAACTGTTTCTGTTACATATGTGCCTCCCTAACCTCAAGTCTCAGACAGCAGTCAATAAACATGACCTCACCAGGTAGCAGGGTCAGACACGACACAACCTAACACGTGTAACATCGTGTGGTCTGTGACAGAGCATTATGGGATGGTTTCCCAGCAGTAGACAGTGTAATAGTCGTCCCATTATACCAGAGTGGTGTGTGTGTGTGTGTGTGTGTGTGTGTGTGTGTGTGTGTGTGTGTGTGTGTGTGTACTTCTCTTCCTTAAGGCATCTGGCATTCTCATCTCTCTCTCTCAATTCAATTCAAGGGGCTTTATTGTCATGGGAAACATGTTAACATTGCCAAAGCAAGTGAAGTAGATAATATATAAAAGTGAAATAAACAATAAAAATGAACAGTAAACATTACATTTCTCTCTCTCTCTCTCTCTCTCCCTCTCTCCCTAGACCCTTTTGTTAAGTCAGAGCACTCGTTTTTTTCTCTCTCTTCCCTCCATCTGTCAGTGAGCCCCATCCATTCCCATGTCCCGCGGCCGGCTATGATTAACGCGCTGGATAAATATCCTTCGGCTCAGGGGCCTCATGCTTTTAAGTCTTAGCCTGAGTTTACTTCAACACACAGACACGCTGGTTTCACCATCTGCACTCGCAGTCATGGTTATCTTTGTCTCTTACTGTATCCCTAACCTCAGGAAACACTCTAAGCTCTAATTTTAAGTCTTATACCCTATTCACATTATAATGTCGACCCAATCTACATATGCTGTGCTGGCTTGTATATGTTCTTTAAACATTGTCCTTTCCTGAAAGTTTTCAACAACTAACCAGGCCAATACACTACAGCTGGGCTTGGCTTGGTTCGGCTCGGCTCAGTAGTGTGCACAGGGTGTTTAGTGCTATACTGTGCCAAATGCAGATACAGTAGATCCACGTGAGAGCAGGTTACCTTGGGTCCGGTCTGTGCCTCATGCTGGGTAAGGACTGTCTCTTCTTCAGCACCTTGTCTTTGCTGAGAGCACTCTTCTCCTTCTGGTTCTCCCGCTCCTTGTCCTTCTTCTCTATCTTTTTCTTCTCTATCTGCAGAGAGACAAGAGACACAAACCATCAGAAAGGTATTAATGAGGATAAAAACATCTCTCTCAAAACCAAATGACACACAGTACATTCTAGCTTATTCAAAGTGCCAAACGGTGTTCTATTGTGTTTAAACGTTAAGGGATGGTTGTAGTCGGCGCTTCAGATTTCGGACCACGCAGGCCTGCAGGCGACAGGGGTCGAGTCCTGTCTGTCTGTGCCCTTCACTGTCTATGACCCTCTTTCGATTTGTATCTCTCTATCTAGTCTCCTCTCTATCCAGTCAATGAAATTGAAAAATACGTAAGGAAAGAAAAAAGGATGGTTGACGTACCGGCGTGGAGTCGCGCCGGCGCTGGGTGATGTCGGGCGTGCTGGACGTCACCCTCCAGCGGTCGGAGCAGCGGTGGTGAGGCCGGTGGGCACACAGCGTCAGCGGGCTGGCCGAGGCCGAACGAGGGCATAGGGGCGACTCTGGAGGGGACGGGAAGGAGAGGCACATAGAGAGCAGGCGAGAGATAGAGAAGGAAGGAAGGAAGATAAATAAATACGACACCCATATCTTAAAACGCAAACAGAGCACAGGCACACGTCACTTCACACACCCTACATCAGTGTTTCTCAAACCTCTCGTCGGTGCCCCTCAAACGCTTCCCAATTGTGTCGTGTCCAGAATTATCGTAGTTCATCAGCTCATTCAAGGGCTTGATGATTAGTTGACAAGTGGAATCAGATGTGCTAGCTCTGACTGGAACAAATGATCAAATAGCTGGAAGTGCTGGGGGCCAAGAGGAGAGGTTGGAGAGATGTTGTTCTAAATGACAAACAACCCCCGCCAATAGCAGGTCTCATCTACCCCAGTGGGAGTGGGATAACTACTTACGGCCTTTACCGTTGCTGAGCACGCTGGCGACGCTGCGGCTACGGGCCAGAAAGGACAGGGTGGGCGTCATCAGTCGGTCCACAATGCTGCTCTCCCACGGGCTCAGATGGAGGCTACGGGCTGCGGGAGAGGACAAAACACGACCAATTTTATCACATACATTCAAAGTCCTACGCTGGCCTTAAGGGGCAAACCAGCTTCATTTTCAAAGCCGGTTTGCCTCTTAGAGCCACCGTGAATATCTCCACTTCTGTCTCGCCACGTCGGGCGACGTCAGTGTTCAAACAGTTTTAATATGCACCTTATACCCACTAACTGTTTGATAACTATTGCAACCCCATTTTAGCAAATGACTCAAATGTAATGATCCAATATCGCATTGTCATCACAGTGTCACAGAAAGGCCTTTTTGCTCCTCGTTCTTTTATATGAGATATCGACAATGAGCTAAGCTTTGCTCAGTTAGCGTTCCTACGTTATATATTATAACGACAGATCAAATAAGACAATATCTCACCCGCATAAACCCTTATGCCTCTAGTAAACACTCACACCAAATAAAGCCTCAAACCCCAGGCCTACGCCCCATTCTTATGCTCTATGGGGAAATGGTGGGTTCCATATTAGACTGGGAAAACTTCCAGACGCATAATAACATGAGAGGGAGGAAGAACACAACCTTTATGCCAGAGCAGTACAAAGTAAGCACTGCCAGAGTTAGCAACAAAAAAAAACTCTGGCTACGGAGGCATCTGTTCAGAACATTGACATTGAAAAACGAGGGAGGAGAGAGAGGAGAGGGAAGAGAGAGATGAAAGAAGTCCACCGCAGAGGTTTGCTCTGGGTCTCGGTACACAAAAATCACATCTCACTTCCCTATTAAACCTGCCCTGAAGGATAATAAGGTTATCCAGCAGAGAGGGAAAGCGAGAGAGAGAGAGAAAGTGTCCGAGAGAGAGACTGAAATAAAAAAGAGAGGAGAGTGAGCTTTTGATAGACAATGAGTGAGACAAAAGAACTAGGGGGTAGAGGAGAAAGAAGAGGAGTAGAGGTAGAGAGGAAGAGACGAGAGAGAGGAAGACGAGAGAGACGAGAGAGGGGAAGAGAGAGGAAAAGAGGGAGAGGGTTACGCTTTCAGAAGAGTGCCCTTAATCGATTTTCAAGCATCACAGGTGTTCCTGTGGAGTTTTCAGAATGCGTTTTCCCTCAAAACGCTGACTCGTCCTTCAGTGGTCGACTTTTTTTAATTTGAAACACTAAAGTTCCTATGTGTTCGCACCGGTACACTGCGACCTATTTAGACATGTACTTCTGAAAGAACTCTGCACCTGCAGAGGTGTTCTCGGTGCACTGAAACACCACTGACTTGTGTGAGTAACTCTGAATATGAGTTACTAGGTTCCGCATAGTACAGTGTATTTACTTCGGGATAGAATAGGCCTGAAAACCCATTCATCATCATCATCATCATCACCATCACCATTCCAGACATTGACCAAGACTCTCCAGTGAGTGAAAAAAAATCTACTGACACACAAACCAAAGAGCACGAAATGACCATCACCAGCAGACGAATAACCCAAGAACACCAAAAATGTGGGACATAAAATATGAAGACAGAGTAAATGAACCCATATATTCACACCAAAGTATGAAGTATATAAATGCAGGGACTGAACATAATGCAGAGGGAGGGAGAAAAACCATAACCCATGAACCACAGAAAAAAAAAACTAGGGTGGATTTGAATTTGGAAGGTGAAAATAATTCGGTAATCAACCATCGAACACAAACAGGCGATTGGATTGGAGACAGTGGGGAGAAAAAAAACTGTGGAGAATGAAGAACAAAAAAAATTGTGAGGGAACGGATATGAAAGGTGGGTGTTCCCGGAAAAGGGGGCCTGACGTGTCTTACTTCTGTTGGGGGAGTTCCAGAGGGTGGCGGAGGACTTGGAGAGTCTCTTGTTTATAACCGAGTCCACGTGTTTGGGCAGGTTGACCGCCGACACCGAGCATCTGCCTGCGAAGCCAAGAGAGTAGTCCACAGAGATGGTGGGTCACACTGTTTCACACAGGGGAGGGAGACCTCCAGGATGTGTCACGGTGATATCAATCCCCCCCACACACGCATACATACATACACGCATACATACATACAGCAAACATCCAAATACCAAAACAGTGTATTTCCAGAGGGCAACTATGTCTGATTCAATAAAGAAACCAAATAATAAAATCTCTGTATTGAACGTTTCTCATCTGACAGTGTTATTTTACATTCCTTTCCACATGGAGATGACGGGAAACAGAATAGAAATTCTAACTGTCAAAGTGTCATGTCAAAGTATACTTCGAGGAGCCTCCACCAAAAATCGAATACAATCTGAAAACAGACAATTGATGGTAGAGGGAAATAACGCAGCTTTTTCTACGCACTGAAAAAATACATTGAAAGAAATATTGTGTTGAGTCTACTGGGTCATGCGTCATTCAGTTAGGTGTTGATATTCAAAATGGACACACTTGACTGTTTGTGAACGAGTGACACCGAAACACGGAAAATGACTGACTATCAATGGCCTGTGAACACATATGTCTAACCTGCAATGACATGATTAGAATGTAAAAGAGTACATGTCCCATCTTCGTTCCAACCTGAGCCCTGCCGTACACAAAGTAGTAACAGCGTTATTCTTACCACAACATGCTGTACTACACAAACGAATACCAATGTCAGTCAACACAACTGACACGCACGTAACACAACTGACACACATGTAACACAACTGACACACATGTAACACAACTGACACACATGGAACACAACTGACACACATGGAACACAACTGGCACCTAGTGAAGGGAACTACTGAGACAACCCAGTGATTAAACACCATTCCCCCCCCCAGAGCCTCTAATGGAGACTAATCGAGTGGACATTGTGCCCTTCATTAAATGCCACTAGACATACGACAGTACAGTCTAATGTTAATGGTGGAATTGGATGTCTCTGTCTCTGTCCTAAATGTCCCTCGTCAGATATGGGTTGTTGTTAGAGATGGGCAGGAAGAGGTTCTTTGTCTGCAGGCCAAGATAGCCCTCTGCTGCCTCTTCCTAAATAACTCTATTGGATTCTCAGTAGTCCACTGTATCCTGTTTGTTAACGCTTGCTACGGTTCAGTCTTTTCCTCGACAGCACTGGGTCTGAAAGAGGAGTCTGGGGGGGGGGGGGGGCTGTGGGGTGCAGGTTGATTTGGCGGTAAACATTTGCCATTACTCATGGCTCATAAAGTACGTAGTCTGGTCCCAGATTTGTTTGGCTGTCTTGCCAACGTCTATGTTCATTGTGACCATAAGAGTTGGCAAAGGTGGAGAACAGCAGGAAGAGAGAGAGAGAGCGAAAGAGAGAGACATCCCCGCTTCATACACCTCTTACCAAGTACATTGCTGTTACCGACTCCATTTGACTTGAAGGGGTATTTGGCAACGTGAATCAATGCTGGCGAAACATGAATCGACCACTAGTCTGATGTGTGTTGATGATTGATAACGCCGCGCTTACTGCAGGCTCTAAAGTACCAGCATACGGAATCACATTGAAGAACAAATACTTAATCTGTATCTAGGGGCTAAAGACCCTGAATGAAACATCCAGTCATGCAGTAGCCGACACTATGTGCCTGAGGTTGGTCGTGCACGTACAGTCTGTAACCCTGCTTACGTGGGTTCGAATCCCGGTCGAACCCCAAACGCTACTTATATTCATTCTAGCTGTCTCCCCTTCATTCCTTTCAATAAAATATGAATCATATAAAATCCTTTAAAAAAATGGTTCACCGTAGAATCACCAGAGACCCTCTACAGAAACATGTTGAGCATGTCGCACAAACGCAGACCGGGAAAACATATACACCCCCTCACCACACATATACACCTCAACCATGCCTGGACATCTCATATTCACCTCAGCCATGTCATTACCCAGCTATTTCCTTGCGGAATGAAGCCAATGTTCCCACCGTCTACAGGGAAATTAGAATGCTGTAGTGTAGTACAGCCCAGCAAGAGCAGATAGGGACATCAACCCACCTGTCGTGTGTGTGTGTGTGTGTGTGTGTGTGTGTGTGTGTGTGTGTGTGTGTGTGTGTGTGTGCGCGCGCGCGTGTGATATCTCAGAGTGATTTAATTAGAGATAACTATGTATCTGTGATGAGGCTGAGAGGAGCTGCTCAGCCGTGTAGGCTGATTGATGCCAGACTGAATCACGGAGAACCTCCTCTGCTTAATAGGGTTGAAGGTGACTGGAATTCAAGTTTGACTGTCGCTAACTGACTATATACTGTAAAGTGAGTGACCTCATTTATGGTTTACTTGAAGTGCAAAACAACCGTAAGACTGTGAAAAATATGGCTCGGTAGAATGTGAATATCTGCACAGTAGTACCTTTTTCACACTACTGAAGCGAGCCAAAACGAGCTGTACCGGGCTGGCCTGGTAACGCATCCACCATAGTTGCTGAAACCGTGCTGGGAAGTACCACGTGAAAAGAAATGATCCGAGCCAAAAAACAGTCGTTTGGCTCGGCAAGATAGTGTCCAGTGTGTATCGGTGAGGCAGTGTCTGGGTTGGTGGGTTCCGGTTCTGGGTTCCTGTTTCAGAGGTAGGTACTCACTTTCTCTCTGGCTGGAGTTCTGGCTGAGGCCCCCGGCCCAGGACAATCTCTGCTGACGGAGCTCAGCCCAGGTCTTCTTAGTGGACCGCTGGAGGGCAGCCTCATACCGCGCCTTCATACCAAACATGGAGAAATACTAGGTTAGCACCACTTAATAATTCTCTGACTCATTCTCTTCTTGTTACCCACCCACCTTATTCTCTTGTTTTGCTAAGGCGAGTGGAATTCCACCACTCCTTTAGCAGAAAAATGCTGACCTTCATCGAGACAGTGTGGAAATAGATGGGGGAGACCGGTTAGTGGAAGGGAAAGCAGGAAAGGCGGACGTGGGGATTGAACTCACGATCATCAGGGCTCTAATATTGGCTTGCTGTGAGGAGTGTTACCACCCGTTCTGGGGGTGAAGTTTCCCCTAGGTACAGATCTAGGATCAGCTGCCCCTCCCCCAATACTAACCTTTGCCGTTAGTGAGGAAAATGCTAAACTGACCTAAGATTAGCGTCTAAGGGTACTTCACCCTTCTCCCTCACAACCGACCTTGTTCTTCTCTAGTTTCTGTTTCTGCCTCTCCTCCAGGGCGGCGCGACGTTTCTCTGTCTTGATCCGCTGCTCCTCCAGCTTCCTGCGCCGCTCGTCCAGCTGGCTCTCCCTCAGCTGCCGGGCCTTTTCCTCTTTCTCCAGCCATTGGGACTTCTTCGCCGCTACGGGAGAACCACATCAGGAGGGTTAGAGAGGCAAGGTAACAAAATTGGGATCAAGAGAGAACTCTCTCTCTCTCTCTCTCTCTCTTTGAGGCCCTGTTCAAATATTTCAAAAGTGCATCCTTCATTTCTCCCTTCCTTGAGGCAATCACTGATTGGAAATGACTGGACAAGTGAAAGCTACATGGGGGAGCCTTCTCTCTCTTCCTGTCCCAATTATTTGAGAATCTTCAATTCTCTCTTCGAATACAACACCCTTGCAGCTGATAGGCAGAGCCCTGTTGATTTGTTAGATGTTGACCAACATTTTAATGTTGTTTTGCTATGGACAAAAAATGGAGTCCCTTGTGTTTTAATCTGTTTCAATAAAAAAACAAAAGCACAAGCAAATCTATGGTAAACAGTATTTGAAGTACTTTTAAATAAAACACAAACGCCTCTTCACTCTGATGCTGACTGGGCTTTAAAATCTCAAATCCCTCAAAATGTGGGTGTGTGAAGCAGTGTTTCTTTTCAACAGGGAAATGACACTTTCCCTCGGATATAAATTGAATTACTTCACTTTGCACAGAGCGACACAGAGGCAGCGTTATGCTAGGTTCGGCTGTTACCCCTGGACTGACACTTTACCACGTTAATCGCATCAAGCGCCGGTTTCAATAAACTGCACGCTTTGATATGGTAAGCGTCCCCACCCCCTGGGCCATTCGAAGAGGGCTTACAAGGTGGTATTATGCCACCGCCTCTATGACTGCCTCTGCGTCTCAAATAGCATCTTATTCCCTGCACAGTGCACTACTTTATGACCGGAGCCCTATAAGGAAATAGGGCACTAAATAGGCAATAGAGTGCCATTTGGGACACACAGTGCTTCTCTCTCTTTGCACATAAGCGACTGTATCTTTTGGCTTTATTGAATAAACCCCCATGAAGTATCAGCTTTTTTTTTGGGGGGGGGGGGGGGGGGGGTACCTGATGCAACAAAAATGACTGGTTATTTGGCAGTTATCCGATTACGTTAGGGGAATACTGGGGCAACATTGGAGGCAAACGCTGAGATTTATCGCAAAGCGCACAGCTGTGCTTTTATTTGAGAGAAGTAGGCTCAGAAAGCACCATCACACCATGCCACAGCAGGCCAGGGGGCCCCAGCACTAACTAAATGAGTTCCCACGTCTTATCTGCTACAGTCAGTGTGCATTTCGGTTCAACGTAATTACTTTTAATAACAGTACTTTGACTCCAGTAAGGCAAGGTCATATTATTAACTTCTGTCGAGGCAAAGCTTCAAGGGCTAGCAGTAGAGGTAATTGCGTGTAGACTGTCTCGGGGTTTCAGCCTTGTGGAAATCTGAAGTATGGGGAGTGAGAAGGAGGGAGTGTGGGAGAAGAGAAGAGGAAGGAGAAGCGAGGTTTCCAGTCTCCACAGAGGCTACACGCCAGGGCCGGCTACGGATGGAGAATTACACAGCTCTCGCCTCCACTGACTCAGAAGGCACAGCGACTTGTCACAGTGAGAGCATGACAGACCGCGCACCGCCCTCACACATCAAATATGTGACAGTGTGAGTGTGACACTGACAAGGCCCACATGAGATCTTGGCGCATTGCCAGGGGGCAGCACAGCGGCCATGCTAACCTAGAACACACATAGCATCGAGCAGTAGGAGAAAGATAACGCCATAGGGAATTTTTTATAATGCTGGTGTCAAAGAGACAATTATTTGGTGCGATAAATGGATACTTTAGGTGAATAACTGATCTTAGGTCATTTACTAACGTCCCCATGTGATCTGATATCAGTTTTGACATGGTTTGAATAGGATGGCGTAGTGGCAGTTGAGCCAATTAAAAAGTGTGTGTGTGTATATTGAAGAGATCAACAGCACTACATTCCCCCTGTGGATGTGACTTAAATACGATCTTCCCTTCATCGCCCCTAATGTTTCCCTACATTGACACTCAACATCTAGGTCTGCTAGGCAGCAGCCAGAGCCATGAAATAATCCTTAACTGAGTCCTGTTCCCTCCCTGTCCACATTAAGTATGCATTACACTCTACAGAGAGCCAAGAACGGACAACTCACGCGGTCACAGGGCCAAACACGTCTTCTTGCTGCTTAGTGAACATTTCATGAATTACTCAGCAGAGGCCTATCAGAACACTTAAAACACGCAGGGAGAAAATCCGATCTCGTTTGAGGAAGAAAAAAAACCGGAAAAAACAATTGCACTTTATAGCCTACATGTGAAGAAGACACAATACGCTCCAGCTGTTGATACTTCAAAAGACTGGCCTTGTTAGCCGGCATTGCCTCCTAGCTGGGATTGCAAACACAAGTTTAGAGATTGAATCTCAGTGATTGAAGGAATTAGATCAGGGAGAAACCCTCTGTCTGGCCTCCTACCCCAGTGGACTGACAATTTGACTGATCTGTGATGGTATAACGCATTTTATCCAAGATTTACTACACTTTACTATGATGATGAAGGCTGGATTTACCAGAAGGCATATATGTTACTTCTATGACGTTCTTTACTTAAGCAGCTTCCAGCTTTGTACTCCCAATTGTGACAATGGAACATATGGGACAATGAACACGACCTTTATAGTAAAAACTTGTCTCTCATGACATACTGTTGACATAAATGTTGACTAATGAAGTAGCTGGCCAGGAAATGTGAGATTTGGATCTGTGTTCCCGAGATTAAGTATAAACACATTTGCCGTTTAGCAAGGGTGATGTGACTTTTGATTCCTATCCTCTCTTTATGATTCCTGTATAAAATGGAAAAATAACTGCATATAGTGGTAATAAATTATATAATTATACAGGTAACTGACAAAATAAAGGAAACACCGACATAAAGTGTCTTAATAGGGCGTTGGGCCACCACGAGACGCCAGAACAGCTTCAATGCACCTTGGCATAGATTCTACAAGTGTCTGCAACTATTTTGGAGGGATGCGACACCATTCTTCCACAATAAATTCCATAATTTGTTGTTTTGTTGATGGTGGTGGAAAACGCTGTCTCAGGCGCCGTTACAGAACCTCCCATAAGTGTCCAGTTGGGTTGAGATCTGATGACTGAGACGGCCATGGCAAATATTTTACATCGTTTTCATGCTCATCAAACTATTCAGTGACCACTCGTGCCTGTGGAGGGGGACATTATTATCCTATGGGGGCATAGCCATGGTAGCCAAAATAATGGCAAAAAGAATGGCCTGTCCAGTATTTTTATACATGATGGGATGATATAATGTTTAATTAACTCAGGGACAACACCTGTGTGGAAGCATCTACTTTGTATCATTTACTTGGGGAGGGTGTGGCTCAGTTGGTAGAGCATGGTGTTTGCAACGTGTTTGCAACGCCAGGGTTGTGGGTTCGATTCCCATGGGGGACCAGTACGGGGGAAAAAAATGTATGAAATGTATGCATTCACTACTGTAAATTGCTCCGGATAAGAGTGTCTGCTAAATGACTAAAATGTAATGTAAATGTACTCAATATGGCAGGAAAACATGTGATGGAAATAGACACTAGGCTAACGTCCTATGAACAAAAATGTGCACCAACGCAATGTGGGGCTGGTACAATTACCATGTTACGGATGAAGACCATCATGAAAATAAAATAACCCTCATAACTATATCAAATATCTATATATACAAATTTGTGGAATGAACAGCTGACTGAAGACTGGATGGCTGAGCATTCATGAGGTTGAGTCTGTTTATGTGGTAACATTTACAATGTTGCCCTTTGTTGAAACAAGCAAGGTGTTGTAGCAAATGAGTCTTCGGTTGCCTAGGCAACACCCCCCTCCCTGCAGCAGCAGCTCACATAGAAATAGAATGAATAGAACAGGCTTGGATCCTCTAACCCTGGCAATTTGACTGAAACTCATTGGTACACTCACAATGGCTGCCTGGTACTGTGAAGCAATCATTTCCATGGTAATGTAGAAAGTTCATTCAAAATATTTTTTGTAGAGATTGAGACGAAAAACAGACACAATTGTTAAAATCAATCAAGGTAACAGGTCAAAACTGCAGGTCACGACAACGAGAATCACCACCACCACCACCACTACCACCACCACCAACTACCACCACCACCACTACCACCACCACTACCACCACCACCACCACGGACACTCAGGGTGTGGTTTACCTTGTATCTGGCCGAGCTTGTCTGTAGGGGGGATGGGCGAAAGAGAAGACAAGAGCAACTGTCAATCATGCAAAGCAGTGCACGTCGCCAGGGTGTCACTAGAGCCAAGGACAGCGTGGCTTGTGAAACAAACAAACAAAAACACTCAAGCGGGTGACAGGCAGCCATCTTGACTGACAAAAGAAATAGAGCCAGAGAATTGTTAAGGCAACTTGAAGCAGGGCATTGACATATGCTACTATCAATTGAAAACGTGTCTGTATCAATTGACGTTGGGTTAAACATAAGTTCAGAGCTGGGGATCATTAAAGCGTTTGTGAGTTCAAACAAAAAGGGGTTAGCTAGGCTATTGTTTTAATAAAATGCAGATGAATATTTATTTGGCGCTCGCACGTTGAAAACTGTAATGTGTCTTGAAAGCGAAATACTAAATCATTGACTTGGTTTTTGTATTGAAGTGATCAGCTTGAGCGACCGCCTAGGTTGGTTTGACGTTCATTCAACGTTTTTCCAAATGTTTCTGTGATACATGTGCACACCATGTGTAGGCCTGAAAACAAAGCCAACGCAGATACAACCTAAAACTAAATCTGCCACCACCCCTTACCCCCCAACACTAGGGGGCATCCTCTCCCTGTGTACAGAGTTTCCTCATCTTAACCTCCATCTCAGCTTACCCAGATGTTTGGCCTTCTCCTCCCTCCGCTCCTTGGCCAGCTTCTGTCTGTCCTCTGACTTCACTGCGTCTAGGGTGAGAATGAGAGAACGAGAGAAAGTTTTTAGACTAGAATAAAAACTAGTCTCTCATGACAGACTGTTGACATAAATGTTTACTAATGAAGTAGCTGGCCAGGAAATGTGAGATTTGGATCTGTGTTCCCGAGATTAAGTATAAACACATTTGCCGTTTAGCAAGGGTGATGTGACTTTTGATTCCTATCCTCTCTTTATGATTCCTGTATAAAATGGAAAAATAACTGCATATAGTGGTAATAAATGATATAATTATACAGGTAACTGACAAAATAAAGGAAACACCGACATAAAGTGTCTTAATAGGGCGTTGGGCCACCACGAGACGCCAGAACAGCTTCAATGCACCTTGGCAGATTCTACAAGTGTCTGCAACTATTTTGGAGGGATGCGACACCATTCTTCCACAATAAATTCCATAATTTGTTGTTTTGTTGATGGTGGTGGAAAACGCTGTCTCAGGCGCCGTTACAGAACCTCCCATAAGTGTCCAGTTGGGTTGAGATCTGATGACTGAGACGGCCATGGCAAATGTTTTACATCGTTTTCATGCTCATCAAACCATTCAGTGACCACTCGTGCCTGTGGAGGGGGACATTATTATCCTATGGGGGCATAGCCATGGTAGCCAAAATAATGGCAAAAAGAATGGCCTGTCCAGTATTTTTATACATGATGGGATGATATAATGTTTAATTAACTCAGGGACAACACCTGTGTGGAAGCACCTACTTTGTATCATTTACTTGGGGAGGGTGTGGCTCAGTTGGTAGAGCATGGTGTTTGCAACGTGTTTGCAACGCCAGGGTTGTGGGTTCGATTCCCATGGGGGACCAGTACGGGGGGAAAAAATGTATGAAATGTATGCATTCACTACTGTAAATTGCTCTGGATAAGAGTGTCTGCTAAATGACTAAAATGTAATGTAAATGTACTCAATATGGCAGGAAAACATGTGATGGAAATAGACACTAGGCTAACGTCCTATGAACAAAAATGTGCACCAACGCAATGTGGGGCTGGTACAATTACCATGTTACGGATGAAGACCGTCATGAAAATAAAATAACCCTCATAACTATATCAAATATCTATATATACAAATTTGTGGAACGAACTGAAGACTGGATGGCTGAGCATTCATGAGGTTGAGTCTGTTTATGCAGTAACATGGACAATTTACAACGTTGCTCTTTGTTGAAACAAGCAAGGTGTTGTAGCAAATGAGTCTTCGGTTGCCTAGGCAACACCCCCCTCCCTGCAGCAGCAGCTCACATAGAAATAGAATGAATAGAACAGGCTTGGATCCTCTAACCCTGGCAATTTGACTGAAACTCATTGGTACACTCACAATGGCTGCCTGGTACTGTGAAGCAATCATTTCCATGGTAATGTAGAAAGTTCATTCAAAATATTTTTGGTAGAGATTGTAGAGAGGGTGATTGAGCGACAAACAGACACAATTGTTCAAATCAATCAAGGTAACAAGTCAAAACTGCAGGTCACGACAACGAGAATCACCACCACCACCAACTACCACCACCACCACCACGGACACTCAGGGTGTGGTTTACCTTGTATCTGGCCGAGCTTGTCTGGAGGGGGGATGGGCGAAAGAGAAGACAAGAGCAACTGTCAATCATGCAAAGCAGTGCACGTCGCCAGGGTGTCACTAGAGCCAAGGACAGCGTGGCTTGTGAAACAAACAAACAAAAACACTCAAGCGGGTGACAGGCAGCCATCTTGACTGACAAAAGAAATAGAGCCAGAGAATTGTTAAGGCAACTTGAAGCAGGGCATTGACATATGCTACTATCAATTGAAAACGTGTCTGTATCAATTGACGTTGGGTTAAACATAAGTTCAGAGCTGGGGATCATTAAAGCGTTTGTGAGTTCAAACAAAAAGGGGTTAGCTAGGCTATTGTTTTAATAAAATGCAGATGAATATTTATTTGGCCCTAGCACGTTGAAAACTGTAATGTGTCTTGAAAGCGAAATACTAAATCATTGACTTGGTTTTTGTATTGAAGTGCTCAGCTTGAGCGACCGCCTAGGTTGGTTTGAAGTTCATTCAACGTTTTTCCAAATGTTTCTGTGATACATGTGCACACCATGTGTAGGCCTGAAAACAAAGCCAACGCAGATACAACCTAAAACGAAATCTGCCACCACCCCTTACCCCCCAACACTAGGGGGCATCCTCTCCCTGTGTACAGAGTTTCCTCATCTTAACCTCCATCTCAGCTTACCCAGATATTTGGCCTTCTCCTCCCTCCGCTCCTTGGCCAGCTTCTGTCTGTCCTCTGACTTCACTGCGTCTAGGGTGAGAATGAGAGAACGAGAGAAAGAGCGAGGGAGAGGAAGTGAATGTGAGAGGTCATTGTACACAGAGAAAAGAGCCCCAATCCAGCACCACATTTGCAGAGCGATAAAACACTGGAAGCTGGCAGTCAAATCTGGCAACTATATCAGAGCCAGATAGAGACTCCACCCTAGTATCTAATTGAAGTGAATGAGCAATGTGGAAAACACTCTGATTAGGACTGGTGGTTAGTCACACCTTGTCTACAGTGTCCTGGTGAGGATTCATGAGTAAACATGTAATTGCATTCAGTTAAGTAATGCACATAACCCTAGACAGGATATGGCTATAAACAGGGTTTATTTTTCACTTGTGCCAAGTCAACAATGTTCTTTCAGCATTCAATTTAGCCATTACTGGCTTATGAGGAAATGCATACACCACATAAACAATCACTTTCGGGAAGGGAGAGATGTTCTTTGTCCAACCTTGTGACAAAAAACACTGTATATCAGAATAATCCATTTCTATAGAGGTCCTCTTCGATCTTCAAGCAGAGCTGTCTTGCAAGTCACTGTATTTGTTCAAAAGTCTCTGATTGGTGCTGACTGGAAAAAGTGTGGTGTCGTGTCTGCATTCCTCTGAGCACCTTAAGTCATGCCTTGAGAGCATAGTCCTACTGTTACAGGAATACTACTGCACCCTTCTGGGTTGTTTGGAATGGATTCCATGTGGAACATTGCCACCGACCCATAACCAATTATCAATTTAACCCCAATTGCTTTTGAATGATAATCAAAAAATAATTCATATAATTAGACGATCATGTTGTATATGATTCATTGCATAATTATGACCTAAGCAACAACTCCCTGGACGAAAACACCATACCGTAATTACTATGATGTAATTCTCAAATGCCAAGCACCAATTACTACAGTTTCGTGACAATTGATCGGCATTTTACTGGCTAAATTGAATTCTACTGTATGTGTGAAGGCTTCCAGCATCCTCTTCCATCCATTACTTCCATACACAGACCATATGTTGTACCTCCATGTCACGATTCATACTTCAGTGGATTCTAACACATTAAAACCCAATCATCACAGTGCTGAAACAATCCGCCAGATAGGACAGAACAGCAGCGGCCTCCCTATAATATCCTCTGACCCACTTTGACACTACATCTGATTATGTATAGTGCTGTAAAAAGCGCTAGGGTCTCTCTCTGTGTGTGTGTGTGTGTGTGTGTGTGTGTGTGTGTGTGTGTGTGTGTGTGTGTGTAGGCCCTGACCATCACGATGAGTCACCCACAGGAGCCTCCGAGACAGAAACAGAATCAATCTGACCCAGAAACACTGCAGCTTGTTTGGGTTCCAGACTGTTAGCAGCACACTCCTCAAATCTCAACAATATGGTTCTCTGTCATCTGTTTTACTTGCCTTTTTGAAAAGAATAGAGGAGCAGTTTGATCCATAGATGTCATGGCAGACTGTAAAGACAAAGTAGCTGGCTAGCGCACACAGGATTTGGTTCTGGGTTCCGAGTTGAATGCATAGGGAACTTTTGTCCGGGAATATCCAATGGGTATCCTTTCAAATGGACCACTTCTGTCATTGGAGAAAGATGGGCATAGTTTTCTGGCTACACAGTGCCTTCAGTAAGCATTCATATTATTCCACATTTTGTTGTGTTACCGCCTGAATTCAACATTTTAAAAAAAATATATAGATTTTTTTCCTCACCCATCTATACACAATAGCCCATAATGACAATGGTGAAAACATGTTTTCAGAAATTTGTGCACATTTATTGAAAATGAAATACCTCATTTACATACATATTCACACGCCTGAGTCAATACAGGTTAGAATCACCTTTGGTGGCGATGACATCTGTGAGTATTTCTTTGTAAGTCTCTAAGAGCTTTGCACACCAATATTTGCCCATAATTATTTTCTAAATTCTTCAAGCTCTGTCCAATTGGATATTGATTGCTAGACAACCATTTTCAAGTCTCACCATAGATTTTCAAGCAGATTAAAGTCAAAACTGTAACTTGGCCACTCAGGAACATTCACTGTCTTCTTGGTAAGCAAATCCAGTGTAGATTTGGCCTTGTGTTTTAGGCTATTGTTTTGTGTACAAGCTTCCTTCTTTTCACTCTGTCAATTAGGTTAGTTAGTATTGTGGAGTAACTACGGTGTTGTTGATCCATCCTCAGTTTTCTCCTATCACAGCTATTAAACTCTGAAACTGTTTTAAAGTCACCCTTTGCCTTATGGTGAAATCCCTGAGAGGTTTCCTTCCTCTCCGGCAACTGAGTTAGGAAGGACGCCTTTATCTTTGTAGTGACTGAGTGTATTGATACACTATCCAAATTGTAATTATTTACTTGAATATTACATTTTTTTAGGTGCCCTTCTTTGCGAGGCATTGGAAAACATCCATGGTCTTTGTGGTTGAATCTGTGTTTGAAATTCCCTGCTTGAATGAGGGACCTTGCAGATAATTGTATGTGTGGGGTTCAGAGATTATGTTGTCATAAATTTACTCCTGAACTTATTTAGGCTTGCCATAAACAAAGGGGTTGAATACTTATTGACTCAAACATTTCAGTTTTCATTTCAAATGAATTAGTAAAAATGTTCAAAAACATGATTCGACTTTGACATTATGGGGTATCGTGTGGAGGCCTGTGACAAAACATCTAAATTGAATCCATTTTAAATTCAAGCTGTAACACAACAAAATGTGGAAAAAGACAAGGGGTGTGAATACTTTCTGAAGGCACTGTATTTATGTCCATGGGAATTCCACAAGAAAGTGCTACAGTAAAAACCAAGTCTCTATAGCAACAATTAACAAGTGCCATGGAGAGGGGTTTGGGGGAGCTGTGTGTGTGTGTGTGTGTGTGTGTGTGTGTGTGTGTGTGTGTGTGTGTGTGTGTGTGTGTGTGTGTGTGTGTGTATATATGTGGTTGGCTGAACTGAAGCGGCAGGGCCCCCTGACAGTGAAGAGTAAAATCCCTGGTCTTTAATTTAAACTTTATTTAACTAGGCAAGTCAGTTAAGAACAAATTCTTATTCTCAATGACAGCCTAGGAACAGTGGGTTAACTGCCTGTTCAGGGGCAAAACAACAGATTAGTACCTTGTCAGCTGGGGGATTTGAACTTGCAACCTTGCATTTACTAGTCCCGCGCTGTAACCACTAGGCTACCCTGCCGCCCCAAAATGATCTCTTGAAAACACAGGGACCCTGAAAACCTCCCGGAAGGCAACGGACCGCCGGTGGCCGAGTGCCATGACCTGTCAGACTCGAGGCTGAGATGTGCCAAAGTTTAATTAAAGCGGCCATTATGGAGGTAGTGCTCCCAAATACATGCCTTGCCATTTAATTGAGCTAATTAAGAGCTGCAGACTGTTTCTCGTCCTTTTCCTCCTACCCTCGGGGTAAGATTAAATACAGAAGTGAGCTTGCATGACTGAGCATGAAGGCAACCCGAAGGAGAGGAAGTGACAGAAGCCCTTTTAGAATGTGCTGTCTCAGAAGTTTGTTGACTTATTGGTGCTCAAATGCTTCCAACAGACCTTCTAGAGACATAACAATATAACCCTCGTCATAAGACACTACAAAGGCTTATAATAGGTTAAAGCATTATACCTGTAGGCTTTAAGTAAAGTGCTACCAATATCTTTTACTTTACAAAATCTGATCTGAGATCTGTTATCTACTGGGGGATCCTGCAGTTCAATCGCTAAAATGAGCTCCTTGATCTGACTATATCTGATCTGACACACCAAAACCAGTATCTAATTTGGTGTTACAGTGATCATTTGGGGAAGTTAGTCAGTAGAACTAATTTGGTTTAGC
The DNA here is from genome assembly GCF_901001165.1 of Salmo trutta. NCBI lineage: Eukaryota > Metazoa > Chordata > Actinopteri > Salmoniformes > Salmonidae > Salmo > Salmo trutta. The sequence continues at coordinate 27,668,419 of NC_042993.1, read as the reverse complement.
TCTGCCACCTCACGCTACAGTTAAATAGACCATGACCACAGTCAATAGATGAATGGGCAAAGAATAAAATGGGCAGAGAGGAAGTAAGACTATGTTCACAAAACCCCCCCCAAACACATGTCTTAGTGTTTGCATGTGCTACAGCGCTGGGGCCAGGACAAGTAGTGGCATTGTGGAAACAAACGTGGTGGTGGTGCAACAGCGGGTCAAGCTAGGCTAAATGCCCCCCCCCCACATCACTCGGTGAAATGCGATGCCCAGTCAGTTTAATTCCTCCAACTTTTATTAGAGACCGGAGGTGATTAGCAAGCAGGCTAGCTATAGCCTGTTAGCGATTAGCCTGTTAGCAAATACATTCTTATCCAGAGCAACTTACATTAGTGAGTGCACACATTTTCATACTGTTCCCCCGTGGGAATCAAACTCACAACCCTGGCGCTGCAAGCACCATGCGCTACCAACTGAGCTACACACAAATAGCACTAGTCATCCACTCAACATTACATCAGAAATTCAACAACAAAACAAAAAAACTTTTTGGCCAAATTCTATAAATCTACTGCAAAACAATTCTAGCTTAATGGATTTTGTCATGTGAGCTGTAAGCGCTGTACCTAACCCCCTGCACCAGGTCTATTGGATTTACCCCCAGCACTGAAAGCCTATTGTCAGGACAATTCTGGACTGAACCATTTTGTTTTCTCGAGGGGTTGGATGACATCACCTGAGTTCTGAGGTAATTGCTCAATAATCACAGGAAGATAGCCTTTATTACACAACCATGGAAGTCTAATGCTGTGTTCCTACCCCATAAACTACTTCAAATGCTCTATGGTAGATAGAAACACATACTAATGGGCATTGGTGGGAAAAGTACCCAATTGTCATACTTGAGTAAAAGTAAAGATACTTAATAGAAAATGACTCACGTAAAAGTGAAAGTCACCCAGTAAAATACTACTTGAGTAAAAGTCTAAAAGTATTTGGTTTTAAATATACTAAGGTATCGAAAGTAAATGTAATTGCAAAAAATATACTTAAGCAATAAAAGTAAAACTATAAATCATTTCAAATTCCTTATATTAAGCAAACCAGATGGCACTGTTTCCTTGTTTTGTTTTATTTACTGGTAGCCAGGGGCACGGTCCCACACTCAGGCATCTTTACAAATGAAGTATTTGTGTTTAGTGAGTCCGCCAGATCAGAGGCAGTAGGGATGACAAGGGATGTTCACTTGGTAAGTGCATGAATTTGACAATTGTCCTGTCCTGCTAAGCGTTCAAAATGTAACGATTACTTTAGGGTGTCAGGGAAAATGTATGGAGTAAAAAGCACATTCTTTTCTTTAGGAATGTAGTGAAGTAAAAAATAAACGTTTTCAAAAATATAAATTGTAAAGTAAAGTACAGATACCCCCAAAAACGACTTAAGTAGTACTTTCAATTATTTTTACTTAAGTACTTTACACCACTGCTAATGGGCAGCCATTTTCACACCATTTCCTTTATTACTGGTAACACCACATTATAGGACGACTTACCTTTATTAGGTTTGGGGCTAGGACTTGAGCCAGGCATAGGCAACGTCGGTGGAGCAGGTGACTTCGGGACGACGTCCGGTTTTGTGTGGGTCCCCACTTTCTTTTCTTTGTCCTCGTTCGTGTAGGTTTCCATTATCTGTGCTGGGCCTGTTTTATGGGGGCTTGTCAACCCCTCAGTGTCTTCCTTTGCGGGTTTTGGGTCCTGAGCCGGGCGGGGAGCTGGTCGGAGAAAGAGAGAAGCCAGGTGAGAAAATGGCAGAGTGAGAAGCGTTTACACACCACAATATAGAGATGGAATTCAACCTGTCCTCATTCCAAAGCAAGCAGCTTGTCTGGAAGTGGGTCTGAGTGACGTTGTATTGATCTACTTTATAGTCTCTAGAGGGTAACAGGGGCAACAGGTGGAATCAAGGTTGATTTAGAGGAATGGAGGAACTTTATATAGCACAATGCTTATGATCATAAAATGCTCAGGATCCCATAACATGCGAATGACCGTAACGCAAATAACTGCAGTTCACTGTACATACATACTAGAGGTCGACCGATTAATACATACTGTACCAGCAAGTCATAGTATGAGATCAAAATGTGTTGTGGTCTCTGCTGAGCTACTGAACTAACTCTCAGCCTCAATAATGTAAAACAATAAACACACAAGAACGATAAAGCACATCGTGACAATAACAATATGAAACTGTTTTCTCACCCACTGGCGAAACGGAAGAGTCTAAATGACTCAAGATATGCTTAGTCCACTAAGATCTCTAATAGCTACAAGATCTCGGTTCTCTGGTCTGCTTCTCTAACTTCACCCCACGCTCCTCTCCCAGAACGACCGGCTGATTTATCGACAGTCAGGGCTGAGTGAATTCTCTCCCTGGCAGAACAAAACAAGGCAATTGCCTCTCTGCATCTTGATGATTCTACCGGGGAGCAACGGATTGATTTAGAGAGGGGGGGGGTGATGATGATACATGCAGGTTCCTCTCTTTATGACAAAAGTCATCCTTAACTTAGCCAAACAGAACATTTTAAAGGTGTAATCTGTAGTTTCATACTAAAAAGTATTGTCTGTCTTTTTGAGTATACTGATCACTGATTAGGTGGCACAAAGTTTGTTATTGTGTGTGTACAGCTTAATTGGGCCTTAAGTGTGTGTGCATTTCATCCTGTGACCACATAGGACAATGGTATTACAGGTTGCACCTGCAAAAACCTTTAGGAATAGAAAGAGTTGGACAGGGTGTTGGTTGCGAGAGCTCTACGGCTGGGTCCGTGCCTCAGTGGCAGTGTGACTCACACTTGGCAGCTTGAGCCTGAAGCTCCCTGCTCAAACATAACTTTGCCCAGGCTTTGGAGGCCTCACAAAGTCCTAGGGGGAAATATTTGGCCCCTTTGTCCACTCAGCACTGTCGCCCTACATTCCCTATGCAACACTCAGCATTGAGCCGAGTTTCTTCCACATAGTCTCTCAGGGTAAACACAGGGGCAACGTGCTTTAAATGATTCATTCATGGCTAAAAACAACGACGGTGGAGCAGGTATGTCACAAAGGACCACAGACAGGACTCTCTTCTGTGCAACACGGTGGCAAGTATGATAACGCCGCACAGCGCAGCAATGCTGGAAGAAGCAAATAGTGCATGACTTTGGGAAGTCATTATGATGTACTTAGTATCGAACCTAGTGTAGGTGGAACGGTTGTCGTCGGGAATAGAAGACCAAAACGCAGCAGGAATGTGGATGCTCATCTTGTTATTTATTTTAAAATAAAGAGAACACCAAAATTAAGAACGCACGAACAACAAAACAGTCTTGTCAGGCTCACACAGGCAAAACAAGAAACAATCTCCCACAAACATACCCATATATAGGACTCTCAATCAGAGGCAACTAGAAAACACCTGCCTCCAATTGAGAGTCCAACCCCAATAAACTAGACATAGAAATACAAAAGACTAGAGACCACATAGAAATACAAACCTAGAACATAACCCCAAAACCCCGGAACTAACTAAACCAACACCCTACTAAGTAAATCACCACGCCGAACCACATAAACAAAATACCCTCTGCCACATCCTGACCAAACTACAATAACAAATAACCCTTATACTGGTCAGGACGTGACAGTACCCCCCCACCCTCCCCCCCAAAGGTGCAGACCCCGGATGCACCTCAAAAAAAAAAAATAATAATAATAAATTACCCCTAAACTAAAGGGAGGGTGGCTGCCGTCACCGACGGCACTTGTGCTACACCCCCCCCTCCCCTCCTATACAGGAGGTGGTTCTGGCTCCGGCCTACTGTCCTCCAGAATGCAGACAGACTTGCTCAGTTTCGGGCCGTAGGCAGACTCCCATCGTTCCGGATCGTAGGCAGACCTCTTCCGTTCCACACTGTAGGCAGACTCATTCGATACACAGTTAATCATCTTTAGCTCCGGATTGTCAACAGACTTACTCAGTTCCGGGTTGCTGATCCGACTCCCTTGGTTCCGGGTCAAAGGCAGACTCACCCGGTTCTGGGTCACAGGCAGACCCCTTCGGTCCGGGGTTCCGGGTCGCAGGCAGACTCCCTCGGTTCCGGGTCGCAGGCAGACTCCCTCGGTTCCGGGTCGCAGGCAGACTCCCTCGGTTCCGGGCTAGACACTGTTGCCGGATACTCTGGACTGCACACTGTTGCCGGATACTCTGGACTGCACACTGTTGCCGGATACTCTGGACTGCACACTGTTGCCGGATACTCTGGACTGCACACTGTTGCCGGATACTCTGGACTGCACACTGTTGCCGGATACTCTGGACTGCACACTGTTGCCGGATACTCTGGACTGCACACTGTTGCCGGATACTCTGGACTGCACACTGTTGCCGGATACTCTGGACTGCACACTATTGCCGAACTCTCGAGGCTGGGCTGACGCACTGGAAGCCTGATGCGTGGTACTGGATGTGCCAGTCTGGGGACAGGCACCTCAGGGCTAGTGCGGGGAGCGGGAACAGGCCGAGTCGGACTGGGTTGACGCACTGGAAGCCTGATGCGTGGTGCTGGTACTGGAGGTATCAGCCTGGGAACACGCACCTCAGGGCTACTGTGGGGAGCGGGAACAGGCCGAGTCGGACTGGGTTGACGCACTGGAAGCCTGATGCATGGTGCTGGTACTGGAGGTATCAGCCTGGGAACACGCACCTCAGGGCTAGTGCGGGGAGCGGGAACAGGACGAGTCGGACAGGGCTGACGCACTGGACCGTAGAGGCGTACTGGCGGTCTCGAGCGCAGAACTGGCATCGCTCTTACTGGCTGGATGCCCACTTCCCCCTGGCAAATGCGGGGCGCTGGTATTGCGCGTACCGGCCTAAAAATACTTGGCCTCGCCACAGTACCCATTACCCCGAAGCACGGGACCTGTCCATTCACTCGTTGCCCAGAAAAGGTACGGGGATTTGGCCTTGGGCTCACTCCTCGCCCAGCCAAACTACCCGTGTGCCCTCCCCCAAAAAAATCTTGGGGCTGCCTCTCGGGTTCCTTTAAATCCTGCACAGCCCTGGAAATGCCTCTCCTCAACTCTGCCCATGTCTCCTTTTCCCGACAGTCCATATCATATTCCCATCGCTCCCTTCTCCGCTGCTTGGTCCTATTGTGGTGGGAGATTCTGTAACGGTTGTCGTCGGGAATAGAGGACCAAAACGTAGCAGGAATGTGGATGCTCATCTTGTTATTTATTTTAAAATAAAGAGAACACCAAAATTACAAAATGAAGAATGCACGAACAACAAAACAGTCTTGTCATGCTCACACAGGCAAAACAAGAAACAATCTCCCACAAACATTTAACCAAACACATACCCATATATAGGACTCTCAATCAGAGGCAACTAGAAAACACCTGCCTCCAATTGAGAGTCCAACCCCAATAAACTAGACATAGAAATACAAAAGACTAGAGACCACATAGAAATACAAACCTAGAACATAACCCCAAAACCCCGGAACTAACTAAACCAACACCCTACTAAATAAATCACCACCCCGAACCACATAAACAAAATACCCTCTGCCACGTCCTGACCAAACTACAATAACAAATAACCCTTATACTGGTCAGGACGTGACAGTAGGTTACAGTATAGCTATACTGTTTTGAATTGTACTCTGATACTGAACAGTAGGTGGGTATAGAAATTGAATGACTAGAACATTCATGCCCATCTAGCCATTCTATTTCTATGGGAACAGGTCTCCTCCATCACATACACTATATATTTTTGTGGGACGCTGGCAGGCACCTGGCAGAGCGTGAACCTGTGTGAATTACACATGTTATGGTCTGCTTGAGGCAGTGATGAAAATACGACAGGCATTCAGGCAACCTGCTGCTTACCTCCGCAAAGAAGAGAGTCAACAGGGAGGAACAATGCATTATTACCACACAAAAGAAGGACCCACTCCACGAAGCACAGCGTATATCAATATAAACACCAGTTGACATTTAAACTTTAAATTTGAATTGATTCACATCATCCGAGAGTGCTATATATATTTATGTTACATTCCAGTCCCTCCAAGCTACTCCTCTAGTCATAACTGAGCTCTCCTGCATCCCTCTGTTGACATAGACAACAGACCTCCTGGAAAAGACCAGCCAGAGTTCAGCTCATGGAAAAGACCAGCCAGAACTCAGCTCATGGACAAGACCAGCCAGAGCTCAGCTCATGGACAAGACCAGCCAGAGCTCAGCTCATAGAAAAGACCAGTCAGAGCTCAGCTCATGGAAAAGACCAGCAAGAGCTCAGCTCATAGAAAAGACCAGCAAGAGCTCAGCTCATGGACAAGACCAGCCAGAGCTCAGCTCATAGAAAAGACCAGCCAGAGCTCAGCTCATGGACAAGACCAGCCAGAGCTCAGCTCATAGAAAAGACTAGCCAGAGCTCAGCTCATGGACAAGACCAGCCAGAGCTCAGCTCATGGAAAAGACCAGCCAGAGCTCAGCTCATGGAAAAGACCAGTCAGAGTTCAGCTCATGGACAAGACCAGCCAGAGCTCAGCTCATAGAAAAGACCAGCCAGAGCTCAGCTCATAGAAAAGACCAGCCAGAACTCAGCTCATAGAAAAGACCAGCCAGAACTCAGCTCATGGAAAAGACGAGTCAGAGCTCAGCTCATGGATAAGACCAGCCAGAGCTCAGCTCATAGAAAAGACCAGCCAGAACTCAGCTCATAGAAAAGACCAGCCAGAGTTCAGCTCATGGAAAAGACCAGCCAGAGCTCAGCTCATGGACAAGACCAGCCAGAGCTCAGCTCATAGAAAAGACCAGCCAGAGCTCAGCTCATAGAAAAGACCAGCCAGAGTTCAGCTCATGGACAAGACCAGCCAGAGCTCAGCTCATGGACAAGACCAGCCAGAGCTCAGCTCATAGAAAAGACCAGCCAGAGCTCAGCTCATGGAAAAGACCAGCCAGAACTCAGCTCATGGAAAAGACCAGCCAGAGCTCAGCTCATGGAAAAGTCCAGTCAGAGCTCAGCTCATGGAAAAGACCAGCCAGAGTTCAGCTCATGGAAAAGTCCAGCCAGAGCTCAGCTCATAGAAAAGACCAGCCAGAGCTCAGCTCATGGAAAAGACCAGCCAGAGCTCAGCTCATGGAAAAGACCAGCCAGAACTCAGCTCATGGAAAAGACCAGCCAGAGCTCAGCTCATGGAAAAGACCAGCCAGAGCTCAGCTCATGGAAAAGACCAGCCAGAGTTCAGCTCATGGAAAAGTCCAGCCAGAGCTCAGCTCATAGAAAAGACCAGCCAGAGCTCAGCTCATGGAAAAGACCAGCCAGAGCTCAGCTCATGGAAAAGACCAGCCAGAACTCAGCTCATGGAAAAGACCAGCCAGAGCTCAGCTCATGGAAAAGACCAGCCAGAACTCAGCTCATGGAAAAGACCAGCCAGAGCTCAGCTCATGGAAAAGTCCAGTCAGAGCTCAGATCATGGAAAAGTCCAGTCAGAGCTCAGCTCATGGAAAAGACCAGCCAGAGCTCAGCTCATGGACAAGACCAGCCAGAGCTCAGCTCATGGAAAAGACCAGCCAGAGCTCAGCTCATGGAAAAGACCAGCCAGAGCTCAGCTCATGGCGTGTGTGTGTGTACTGGCATGTGTGTGTGTGTGTGTGTGTGTGTGTGCTGGCATGCGAGTTGAGCTGAGACGAGTCTATGAGGGAGCTCAGCTGAGATGAGACAGATACACAGCGGTCTCCTTCTCAAAGCCTGCCACTGTTAAATAAGTACTGAGCCAGCGATGTGGATGAGCTCAGTGATGTACTCAGAGAGAGAGGAGCCATTGTTGGCGTCTCTGTATGGCACCGGGCCTGCTGCCAAACACACTGCAATGACAGGGAGAAGAGTCAGAGGGGAAGATATATAGAGAGGGGGAAACAGAAAGAGGGAATAGAGAGAGAGAGGGCAGAGAGAGATGGAGATGGAGAGAGAGAGAGAGAGAGAGAGAGAGAGAGAGAGAGAGAGAGAGAGAGAGATTTAAAAAGGGGGGATATATGGAGAAAGGGAAAGAGAAACAGAAAGAGGGACAGAGAGAGAGAGAGTGTGCAGAGGATGGCAACTAGAATCCCTCATCATAAGGGGATTTAGTAGGTGGCCAACATGGATGCACACCACAAACCCATGTGAAACCAAACAAATAAGTGAAAATAAGTTCAACCAAAACAGAAAGCCTAGCCTACACAGAATAAAATCAGAACTGCATGTACTGACAGAAGAACACAGAGTGAAGGAATCACACAGCTTCCCCATTCGAGAGCAAAAGTAGATGGCAGAGCCCATATATAGTTGGGGGTTTGAGACTATTTTGGCTAAAGCCGAATGGGTGAAGTCACGCTCCAGTCTCCACCACCGCAAATTACCACCACCGGGCTACCTCTTCCTTCCCCCTCTTTCCTCCCTCTTATGCTCTGACAATGTGGGAGGTTGTGATGTCTTCCACATGGGACAGTGAGAAATCTGGAACTATGTAATGATCAAGCTAACCCCTCTTTCCACCCTGCCTCCGTCACAGACTTCAGACAACGACAGACCACATCTCAATTGATCAAACTGACTCACGAGGCGGAAGTGTCCTAAAGAGACAATATCACAATGCCCCAAAACCAAACCCTTGATGTGCCCTTTTGAGTGGATGAGAAAGTGTTTTCAATCCACTTTAACAATAGCTACGATTGCTTTGCATTTGATCTTTTGATATAAAAAGCAATCAGCGTATTCAAGATTTGCCGAGTCCCTGCCTCTCTCAGTGATCTAATAGCCAGGTTAGAAAATTTGCAGTCGTACCGAGCAAAGTTATTCAACGAACGTTGTGAACCCCAGCCGACACATCACACAAACACAACTCTGGTAGACGGAAAAAAATACACTCAACCTTTCCCCCCCCTCTTTCTTACTATTTGACCCTACTTCACATACAGTCACACACGTACATGTTACATTCCCTGGGCTAGATACGGCAAGATAGAATCCAAAGGTCGCAGCCAGTGCAAGTCTTTGATAGACAGGAAGCATATCATAGCAGACTCATTAACACCTGAGGACTATTGTCATCAAGAACACAATGGGTAGCAGCGCTGAGTGCGACCGCTCTGATAATCTGCATGATGTATTCGGTCCATGATATAAATGTGCAAGAAAGCCCGGTCTGCAGGCACAGTGTGTAGGCTGAATGCAAATGAAGCCTTACGCTACTAAGCATAAGAGTCGTAGGAAATGAGAAGAGAAGAGGTGTGGTTTTCTGCTGCGCTGCAGGCCAGGGGAGGTTTGGTGTTTTGGTGCAGTGGAGAGAAACGAGGGACATTAAGGAGGTGATATTCTGGCTGACTGCAGCCCTGCGTTTTCCGACAACAGAGAAAGGATGGCTGATACAAAGACCAAGAGAATAGACACTCTGTTGGTCTCACTGAATAATATTCTATGTGGTATTGGCATTTAGTAATCCGTGCCCAGAGTATGAGTGCTGATCTAGGATCAGTTTGGACTTTAATATCATCATGAATAAGATGACATGGACAAACAGGACCTGATCCTAGATCAGCACTCCAACTCTGCGGTGCTTTATGAATACAGGCCCTAAGCAACAAGCCTGGTAACCCCATGCCAGTTACCCTGACAGCAAACAGGATTGGGGCACAGCACAGCAACGAAATGTTAACACACTACCTGCAATTGAACTCGCTGTGCTTTTCAAAATGCAAATCCGATGTTTGCACAAATGTACTCAATGAATTCCGACATAACCACTACTTGATTTACTGTCGAGTAACCATTCAAATGCTTCCTTCTGGCGTCGGACAGGGACCCGAGTCATCTGAGCGTAAACACACCTAAAACAACTTCTAAAAAGAGAATGTAGTAAGCATGTGATGAGGGAGACACCGCTGTCCAACCGGTGTGTTTTCAAGTGCGAATTGTCTTCGAAATGAACTGTTTCGCAATCATCCAGTCACGTTATTACTCACAGAATAAACTGAAACTTTGTTGAGTGAGCGATAGGCACGTTCTTTGTTTGGTCTCTCGACATTTTGAAGAGACCAAATACAGTACCTTGAAGCCCTCCCTTTTCGCCATTGCCTTCACAGTACTGTAATGTCTCCCCCTGAATCTTTCTACCCTGGGAGCACCTACGGTCAAAAACCATGAGAGCCTTTCTCCCTTTTTACAAGGCGGTCCCCATTTACATTATTCATAATACATATTGCATGAATGAATCCATAGCCACCACTCTGATACTTTTCCACAGCCACCTCTCTACTCAACACGGAAAATCCCTTTGGCACAGGATATCATTGAGGGAGACTCGATAAAAAGAGAGAACAAGGCAACGCATTTACAGTGCAATTCAATGCTCGATAACAGCGTTTTACACAGGTGCGTGCGCACACACACACGCGCACACCAACTTAATGCGTTTCTATGCTACTTGGAGTGTTCCTACCACTCTAACAGCCGCCTTGCACAGACCCCGAGAAGTGCCACTAGAATCAGTCTAAATAATGAACACTATGACACTGCAGATTTCCATGTTGAGGGGTCGCTACTTTCTATCAAGCCTGGGTTCAAATACTACTCGAAATCTTTCAAATACTTTGAGAATTTGCTTCAGCCTGCCTGGAATACACGATGGGCAGTTTGTGCACTGTTTCGACTATTCTAAAATGGTCCCATTGTGCCAGTCAAGCTCAATCAAACACAGCTAAAGTGTTTGAAATGCTTTCGAATAGTATTTGAGCCCAGGTCTGCAATGGGTATATATATAGACAAACAGTGAAAAGCAGAGGGGTGAGCAGGCCAGGCCAGGGCCTAGAAGGTTGGACAGACAAGCATCAGGAATCTGAGGTATGCTGGTCCTGTACACTGGGTGTCCAGTTCACGCCGTCTGTCTGTGTGTCTGCCATGTACTCCATGACCTATCTGTCTAGGCCCTCTGTGTCCCCCGTGCCCAGCGTGTTTCAAACAGTGTCTTATGTGTGTATATCCCTGCAAGACACATAAGACAGGAAACACTCACAACCCAATACAAACACCGCAACAACCAACAAAAATCACACAGGCACGCTCGTATTACACACAAACAGCCATACTCATCGAATTAAATCTTAGGTCTCGTCTTATCTTAAATGGCACGTTAAGAATCAACGGGCAGCAGAGCAGCTCTAATTTGTCTCACCGTGTCTTCCTGTCGGAGGCAGAGGAGAGGACTGAGGAGTGTTGTGGTTCCAAAATAAGCTATGAAGAGCTCTACGTTAAATAGCCTTTTCCAATCACCTCAATTATTTATGGGATGCTAACTAAGCCAAGCCTATATCTGCACGGGACCACAAAAGCTCTCGAGGGAGAGACCAGTGCCCAAATGTGCATGCTCAGGGCAAAGTAGTGCTAACACTATATCGCTGAATGTTCTTTTTTATACATTTGCAAACATTTCTACAAACCTGTTTTTGCTTTGTCATTATGGGGTATTGTGTGTGGATTGATGAGGGGGGGAAAACGATTGAAAAAATGTTAGAATAAGGCTGTAACATAACAAAATGTGGGAAAAGTCAATGGGTCTGAAAGCACTGTAGTTAGGGATAAGCTAAAGTCACTAGGCAACAGGATAGACAGTAAACAGCAGCAGCAGCATATGTGATGAGTCAAAAGAGTGCAAAAAGGGTCAGTGTAGATAGATAAATAGTTTACCAATAGCTACCCGGACTAACTATTTGTCAGTCTTATGGCTTGAGGGGGTAGAGGCTGTTCAAGGTCCTGTTGGTTCCAGACTTGGTGCATCTGTACCGCTTGCTGTGCAGTAGCAGAGAGAACAGTCTATTGCTTGGGTGGCTGGAGTCTTTGACAATTGTTTGGGCCTTTCTCTGACACCGCCTGGTATAGAGGTGATATATACTGGGCCGTACGCACTCTAGCAATGTTCCCTCTAAGCTGCGCACGTGCGCAGAAGCCTCGAGACTATATCAGCCCACAGAGCGAAGCATGAGATTGAACTTCACTCAACTTTCTAGAGCAGTGGTCGCCAACCGGTCGATCTACAAGGCATTCCTAGACGATCGCCAAATATTTCTGTAAAAAAAAAAAACGATGAAGCCTTGTGTTCCTATTTTGTTTTATCCATCTTGGGCTGTTAGTGGTAGTTGCACCCAATTCAGCTGCCCTGCGTGCCGGGTACACGAACTGTTGCCATTTTTAACCATTTCATGTGTCTGAAGGTACAAACTCTGCCTTCTTTGAGGGCCCGGGGAGCAAATCAAGTGCACTATAGGCCTAACACTGGCCAATCGGATGGCTCAGATTACCGTGTCTGCAATAACGGAGCAGACATAAAAGAAAAATACAGCAAAGTTCATACTGTGATATTTCAAAACGTTTAAAACCATGACTAGAGAGAGGCTGTCAACCAATACAGCAGAGAGCGGCTGTTTTAATTAGGGAGTTCATGTTTAAGTTCTTACTCAGCACTGTCAACACTTGGTATTCACCACTTTTATCATCCATAAAATGCTCATTCTTCCTATTTCCACTCAGAGCTACAACAAGCACTGCAGCAGTTATGAATGAGTAGGAAGGTGTATCGATAGGCTTGCGTTGTTGTTATTATTAGCGGCTTGGGTCTTTTTTAATATCGAGGAATATTTCACTTTCTCTGTTCATAGGAGTAACAACAACGAAATAATGCGGTGCGACTCGAGTTTTGCCATCAGCTGGAAGACGGTGTCCCCTTTTGGTCAGTGTCAGTGGAGGAAAGGGAACGCGTAGGGACGTTAAGAGGCGAACCTTCAGTCTGCTGCTCTCTCCCTCCGCTGAGACTGACCATCAGATACAGGCACAATCAGCCCAGTAAAATAAAAACAAAAAGCAAATGATATAAATGTATGCTCACTCAGCTGTGCCTCACAAGTAATACAACAACGGATCTATTCCCGGTGTGATCATATAGCCTACCTCAAATTTGGAAATATAGTTTTAAAAAATGTCCCGAACAACAATGCATTGGAAGGGCAATTCAAGCTAATATGCGGTGATAATGTATTGGGCCTATAGCTTACTGCACAAACCTCATTGCTACAGTACTGTTTTTAATTGGTTAATGTTGCGTAGGCTTACGTTTTTTAAGTCATGTTATAAAAAAAATCTGAGCTATAGATCTCGGCTTGCATTTTGACTCAGAAAGTGATCTTGCCTCAGAAAAGGTTGTTGACCACTATTCTAGAGTTTTTCATGTTAACACTATCATCGTTTCCCTTTACTGTGGCAATATTAGCCATTTTCAGTGCAACATACTGAAACAAAACGAACTATGCAAGATATTTTGTTGTAGGCAAAACTCATCGGAGTAGGACTCTATTGCATTGACACGCACTACTCAGCCCGTACTCTACTCAGACCGGTGCGGCATAAACAATCAGAGCTGCAGTAGGCCTATATGCAAATAGACCATTGCCATATATGGATCTGTGCCATTTACTTTGAACTGGAATGTGTTTACAGCATGAGCGATCGTGAGTAGATGAGCTTGTTTTGAGATCAAAGCAAAAGCTGCATGTAGCAACGTATCCACATTGTGTTCATATCCTTTGCTAGTTAGTGAGTTATTAACCCAGGTGTAGATCATTTGTAGTCAGCAATAGGGGAGTGATTGCTTCCTACAAGAGCCCAAAACATGTACATTTCTAGACATATTTAAAAAATGAGTCAGGTAAAGAGCTTTTTATTGTCTTAAAGGGGCAGTGTAGTATTTTGAGACAGGCTTGAATAAGCTACGTAGCCAATAGGAAGAGGGTAGCATGATTTGTCTGAATAATAATGCATTGTATTTTATAGTGTTTTTGTTTGCATCAAGCACAACAACATTTTCAGTCACATCCTTGTCTGAAGGACAAGTGGATAAACAGGTTAATGTCAAGCCCTGCATGTTTTTTTAAGTCTTAAGGAATGTAGGCCAACATTGAACACCACACATTGGCTGCTACTGTAGGCTGAATGATAGAACAGCTATTTCCATGTTAAAATGTTATGGGATGCATTTTTCTCCATTGTTTTTGATGGTAGGTCATTTTGGTAGGCCTACATTACGATCAAATAGCCACAGCAGCCTACTTGGCCACTGTTAAAACTGTAACTTAAAGCGGGTACAGCCTCAGGGTTCATAGTAAACGCGCGCTGGAAGTTGCACAGAATTTTCACAATGTTCAAGTTTTTGCACTCAGCAGTAGGGCTGGGCGATATGGTACAATATCTATATATTTTTTCATTCGATAACGATAATTATCACGATATTAATCAAATAATGTTTAAAAGGTGCATATCTGCTTCAAACTCAAGAATGCCTGAACAAACCGTGGTTAGAGCGTTGGGCCAGTAACCGAAAGGTTGCTGGATCGAATCCCCGAGCTGACAAGGTAAAAATCTGTCGTTCTACCCCTGAACAAGGCAGTTAACCCACTGTTCCCCGATAGGCCGTCATTGTAAATAAGAAGTTGTTCTTAACTGACTTGTCTAGTTAAATAAAGGTCAATTTTTTTTATTATGTGAGCTACACATAAAATTATACTTTAAGGAAAATTGTTACATGTTTGCGGCCAGGGAGCACGTACCTGGGGTCAAGTAAATTGATAAGCCTCTTGAAACCTTATTTTTCGACTGTGCTAATTGGTAGCATGTCCTTAGCAATGCAATGCATTAATAGCATTTGTGATGTCTTTGTCTTTTCGATGTTTGCTTGTAGGGCATAAACGCTGTCAGTGTTGACTGCTTCGGGCAAATATCCCTAGATTGGCTGGTGTTTGAGGGGCATTTATCAATACCATGGCACAAACTCAAACTTCCTGCATGTTCCAAAGAGGGATTTTGCTTCAGATGTTGAAAAAGGTTTGTCGTATTACCAGACTTCGTAGCCGCCTGTCTATGGCACAATTTGCACCGAACATTGCTCTGTTCTTTGTCTGACTTCAAAAAGCCAATCCACTTCCGAATTACTGAAACAGTTTAACTCTTTTTATCATCCTTCTCCATGGCTATCACTGCCACTGTTTTCACCTACATCACTCATTTTCGTGGTTAATAGTGGCTACGCCATCACTCGAGGTGCTAAGTGGTTTTTAGTGGGCGTATATCTCTACAAGTGCATATGCGTAACAGAGGTGAAATGGACTGCTGTACCTAATTATTCTATCTCGACATTATCGAAAATGAATCTAAACGTTTTTGTATCGTTATTGAGGGAAGTAATTACCTCGATAATTATTGATATTGATTTATCGCCCAGCCCTACTCAGCAGACCTGAAATGTGTTCAGTGTCTAAAATAATTAGAGGGAATATTGCTCTGTAGCGCCTTGCAGTCGGATGCCAACCAGTTGCCATACCTAGCGGTGATGCAGCCAGTCAAGATAATCTCAATGGTGCAGCTGTAGAACTGGATCTGAAGGCCCATGCCGAATCTTTTCAGCCTCCTGAGGGGGAAGTGGCGTTGTCGTGCCTACTTCACGACTGTGTAGGTGTGTGTGGACCATGTTAAGTCCTTAGTGATGTGGACACCGAGGAACTTAGAAGCTCTCGACCCGCTCCACTACAGCCCCGTCAATGTGGATGGAGGTGTGCTCGGCCCTCCGTTTCCTGTAGTCCACGATCAGCTCCTTTGTCTTGCTGACGTTGATGGAGAGGTTGTTGTCCTGGCACCACACTGCCAGGTCACTAACATCCTCCCTGTAGGCTGTCTCATCGTCATTGGTGACGAGGCCAACCACCGTCGTGTCATCCGCAAACTTAATGATGTGTTGGAGTTGTGCGGAGGGAGGTGTTCAGACCCAGGGTCCTTAGCTTAGTGATGAGCTTGGAGGGCACTATGGTGTTGAACACTGAGCTATAGTCAATGAACAGCATTCTCACATAGGTGTTCCTTTTGTCCAGGTGGGAGAGGGCAGTATGGAGTGCAATAGAGATTGCGTCATCTGTGGATCTGTTGGGGCGACATGCGAATTGGAGTAGGTCTATGGTGTCTGGGATGATGGTGTTGATGTGAGCCATGACCAGCCTTTCAAAACATTTCATGGCTGTGAGTGCTACGGGGTGATAGTCATTTAGACAGGTTACCATGGTGTTCTTGGACACAGGGACTATGGTGGTCTGCTTGAAACATGTAGGTTTTACAGACTGGGTCAGGGAGAGGTTGAAAATATCAGTGAAACCAATTGCCAGCTGGTCCGCGCATGCTCTAAGTACGTGTCCTGGTAATCCGTCTGGCCCCGCTGCCTTGTGAATATTAACCTGTTTAAAGGTCTTACTCACATCGGCTACAGAGAGTGAGATCACACAATCGTCCGGAACAGCTGGTGCACTCATGCATGGTTCAGTGTTGCTTGCCTCGAAGAGAGCATAGAAGGAATTTAGCTCATCTGGTAGGCTCGCTTCATTGGGCAGCTCGTGGCTGTGTTTCCCTTTGTAATCCATGATAGTTTGCAAGCCCTGCCACATCCGACGAGCATTACAGCTGGCGTAGTAGGATTAGATCTTAGTCCTGTATTGACATTTTGACTGTTTGATGGCACGTCGGAGGTCGTAGCGGGATTTCTTATAAGTGCCCAGATTAGTGTCCCGCTCCTTGAAAGTGGCAGCTGTAGCATTTAGCTCAGTGCGGATGTCACCTGTAATACATGGCTTCTGATTGGGATATATACGTACGGTCACTGTGGGGGCGACGTCGTCGATGCACTTATTAATGAAGCTGGTGACTGATGTGATAAACTCCTCAATGTTACCGGAACATATTCCAGTCTGTTATAGTGAAACAGTCCTGTAGCTTAGCATCTGGTTCATCGGACCACTTCCGTATTGAGAGCATCACTGGTACTTCCTGTTTGAGTTTTTGCTGGTAAGAAGGAATCAGATAGAGTTATGATCAGATTTGCCAAATGGAGGAGGGCAAGGGAGAGCTTTGTATGCGTTTCTATGTGTGGAGTAAAGGTGATCTAGAGTTTTTTCACCTCTAGTTGCACAGGTGACATGCTGGTAAAAATGAGGTAAGACAGATTTCAGTTTACCTGCATTAAAATCACTGGCCACTAGGGGCTCCACCTCTGGTATCAGAATACAGAGGTTGAGTCTGTTTAAAGAGGATGAGGACATCAGGGCTTTGCTGCACTGCATCTTTACCAGGTCCAGAGGTAAACTGTAAATTCACTGCTCTTCCTCTTCTAAGTGGCTTTCCATATCATGGTCTGACTGGAAAAACGGCTGCACATTGTAGCTGCGGAGGCCACTGAGATAACAGAAAATGGCAACATTACAACTGAAAATGTCAGCAATTCCAATTCCATCAATGTGAGTGAGTCATACCAAATAAATGTCTCAAATCAAAGCACTTCACATAAAAATGACTGATGTGACATCTCTGATAAAAAATGACAGAAAAAGCCCCAAGGTCTGACAATCAAAAAATACAAAAAACATTTATGCATGCGTGCTTCTATTTTCAAAGCCCAAAATACATATGAAAGCTGTAAAAGCCATCAAATAGAAAAAATAAACATGTTATGATTGTGTCCTTGATAAGTTGATCCCTTTAGAATGTAAGGTATTTCATATCTCAACACTGTTCACTCAGGCCTTAAGTAACTGCCTAAATCAGCTGTGCCAATCTGGGTGCCTGAGGCCCTGGCGGTTGTAAAAAGTGGGGAATTCGGACTGTGTGTGTGCGCGTGTGTGTGTGTGTGTGTGTGTGTGTGTGTGTGTGTGTGTGTGTGTGTGTTCCACACCCTGTCTGTTGGCAACCTGTTCTTCAAACTCCGGCTCATGTGATTGTGAGGCGGCGTCATCATGCAGTCATTGAGTGCAGTCATCATGCAGTCATCCACAACGCAAACATATGACTCAAACTCCAAAGTATGACAAAAATTACTCCCAAAAACATGAATTACAGCTGAGAGGAGATTTTGTCTTTGGAAGCAAACAATCACATAAGGCAATGGGAATGTGAAACTAAGGAATCTCCGAGCCTGGTCCCAGATCTGTTTGTGCCGTCTTTAGTGCCTTTCCAACTCCTATGGTCATTGTCACGCCAAACAATGACCATAGGATTTATCAAGAAAACATATATCGGACCAGGCTTGGATTCCCGCTATCCACAGAAAAGCACATGGGTAAAACCCATGTAGATCCTGGTCCCAGGACATCAACCAATTAGATCAGATACAAACACAGCCGGTCACTCATCTGCACCCAAACATCAAATCCCGGGTATTATCATGGGCACTGGCAATCCCCAGGACATGATGGAAATATAGGACAGGGAGGGAATGAAATATTCATAGATCCAAGCATTGCTCTCTCAAGCACATCTCTCGTCCCGTCTCCTGCCAAACCAGGCAAAATAGGACCGAGCACAGCAAGACAACCACCGGTAATAAATCAGGGCTAGTGATATGTGGACTTGGAACTGACTCGCAAAATAGAAGCCCAAGCATAAAAATAGACTTCAAACCGAACTTGCCAGAAAAAAAGCACTGAGTAAACAGGGTGGGAACTCTCTCTTGGTTCTCTTGCAAAATGGAAATGAGGCAAACAACAGTCGAGGAAACAGCATCGTGTCCCGAACCGTGAAATCAGAGAGTGGAAAGGGAAAAGGGCTGCTCCGAAAAAGAGGAACTCGGGAGGCCGCAAGAGAATAGGTCTGCATCTCATTTGAATGGGACAGGGAACTAATGAATTACCTCACCGTCACCCCCCCTCGCTCCTCTCTCGGCCCCCACACTTTCACCCCGGATGGGGTGATGTAAGGGGCTATGGTGGGGCCCCAGACAAATTGGAAGAGCAGTGTAAACAACAACAACCAATTCTGCGCCAGGAGGCTCTCACTGTGTGTACGTGTGTGTGTGTTAAAAGTTCCAACTATCGGACTTGCCAGCTTGCGAAATGAGTGTATTTGCACTTTGTTTTCAAGTTCCTAGAGTTCAAGCGATGACGGGTGTGAGAGAGAAATAGATAACAAATAAATCGCTAATTCATGTGTACACAGTTTCATTCTGCATTAGCACAATCAACACAACATTGCAGGTTACTTTTTAACTCCACAAAATAGAATTGCTTGCTTGTGCCTGGCATTTTGCTAACTGCTTTCCTCCCAAGCTCTGTCATCCTTTTCGAAGCCATCGTGGTGATGAAATGCCCAGAAGACGCACACACACACACACACACCAGTATTTGATTGGTTGAGATACCCAGCAGTAATAGGGAGTGATAGGACCTTCACACTCAAGCCACCCTCAACTGGATATCTGGCCGGTGCAGCTTGGCTGCCATCCATTCATAACTGAGCATTCTATCCAGCAGTCAGCCGTGGCAACCTGCTCCAGCCCAGATGAATCCTCCACTGGTCTATGAGAGGTGGCCTCATGGCACCAAATACATTTCTGTCACAATGCGTTTACACAGAGGCAGGACGGGGCATTAGCAAGGAGGAGTAAATGTTTAGTAGCTGTAAATGGTGTGGATTTATGTTTCGATGTGTACAAACCCTCTACAAACAAACTCAACTGATTGAAGTCCCCCTAATTGAACAGTCAATATTTCATGGAGCGTTCGAAAACGGACCTCAAGATGTACCTGACTAGCAGGGATTTCACTGACAACACTGTTCTAGGAGTGAGTAGTGACTGGCTGGGTAACATACAAAATGGACGTATCAAAAACAATACGAAAAATAAATGAAAAGGGAAAGAAAATGAAGAAAAAAAACTGTAACAAAAGAGTAATGCAATAGTGAAATGACCGTAACATCACATTCCAAGCCCAACACAGCCCCATTAGAGACTTAACTGGTAGATCGAGGGGGTTTACATCAGATAATAAGATCCAGTTCAAACAGTCATGCTTACAATAGAGACTTCAATCGCATGACCTTCTTGTTGGCCAGACGCTCATTACAGAACCCAGCTGTGCCTGGATCGCTGGTTAGTCATTGAACATCTCTGCTATCTGCTATTCCTCTTCTCTCTGTACATCCCCAACGAGTGACACAGCCAAAATTCCTATGCTCTCCCAGAGGGTTAGCTTTCTAACTCAGCGGTGATTTGGAGCCAGCAGACGGAGAGATGAACAAAAGAGCTGGTTCAAACTGTTTCTCTGTGGAAAACCGGACTACAACGCTAAATTCCACAAGCGTGCATATACTGTAGCTAGATCGTACATTGATGAAAACCAGGCACCATATTGGTGTCATTTCGTATTATTATGACTTTGTTGACCGATGCTGGAGATAGGGATGTCTGGGACTATGTGTGTTCCTGCGTGAGGTACTGAAGGTGGGAGGGTGACGGAGGTTGTTTCGTTCGAACATAGTCCTTTTCAGGGCCATTACTTCAGGCAAACAACATCAGGTTCCAGCAGAAATCATGTCAACAGTCTCAACACCAAACATACAATAAAGGAGAGTCCAAAAGTCCTTGTTCGTTGCTGTATAGTGTTAGGGTTTTTAAGGTCCCACCCAACTGTTCAGAGATTCTCTGCGTAATGGCAAGAGCTCTAATTATAGCTTCCACAAGAACACAACAGACCATAAGAGTAATGTGTAATCTCTCAAGGCCTAGACTCTTAGAAAAAAAAGGTTCCAAAAGGGTTATTTGGCTGTCACCATAGGAGAACCCTTTTTGGTTCCAGGTAGAAACCATTTTATGTTCCATGAAGAACCCTCTGTGGAAAGGGTTCTACATGGAACTCAAAAGGGTTCTACCTGGAGCCAAAAGGATTCTACATGGAACCAAAAAGGGTGCATCAATATGTCCTGCAAAAATGTGAGGTTTAGTGCCAAAAGGAGCCCTTGTTCAATATTCTCCAATGGGAGAAATGTTTTTCCTGTAGTCCCGCACTTTAGGTGCTGTCAATATATATCACCCAACATACCAGTTACAGCCCATCAGAGCTGCTAACAGGGGTACAGGGTCTGTCTGCCGCCTATCGGCTCTTTCACAACAGATGAGATCCTTACACTCAGCGGTGAGTTAAAACACACCATGGACTCGGTTATGGCTATCATAAACGTTACGCAATCAACATCTAGCCCGCAACATCGCTTGTTGCGTAAGTCTGCTGAGCATCATGATCTACTTTTACGTAATGATGTTCGGTGGCTAAGCAAGGGTAATAATGCTGTGAAGAGAGCAGCCCGTGTCAGCTGAGGGAGGAGATAGTTGCTTTTCCCAGCGAAAGCCGCCACAAGAAGCCCAACACCTGTCTAGCGAAAACGCTTGACGAGGAGTTCGTGTTAGATGTTTTTTTTGGTGACATCTTCAATTAATTGAATGCACTTAATTTGAGACTACAGGGGAGGGATAAAACAGTCATTGACATGATTGACTTACATTTTTTATTTTCTCCTTTGATTTGAGCCCCACCCCCCCCCCCAAAAAAATGCTACATTTCCCTACACTGCGCAACTACATTCAGTCATCATCAGTACAGATCACTCCTGTCACGTCTGAGTTTTTAGGAGAAACTGAAAGATAACTTTGCAACGAGATTTGACAAGTTTAAGTCCCCACAGAGGTTGTGCTGTTTGTTATAGGGACCCGTTCTGTAATGATACGGGGGGAGAGTGACTTCTCCGCAAAAGCTAGTCAACTGAGACATGCCATGCATAAAACGTTTCTATATGTGGGGGAAAAAACAACTAGACAAAGAAAATAACGAAATAATAAAGAAATAGAAAATAGAACAGAATATGATGCTGGTCAACTGAGATATGCCATTCATAAAAGGCTTCCTATGTGTAAACAAAAACGAAAGATGAAGCTATGTATGTAAAACGGACAGGAAAGTAGAAATGATTTAATGTGATGCAGGTCAACTGTCTTATAAGTACAAATGTGTTCCATTATTTAAACAATTTGATGCACTGAATAAGGCTAATCTTAAAGCACTTCAAATGAACTTGTAGCAACAAATGAATTTGAATAAAAGTGCTTTATAAGATTAGAATTGTGCTAGTGAATCGTTTTTTATACCAGTTTTAGGAAGAGTAATCTCATGTAGAAAATGTCTGGCCCCCCTGTAAAAAACTTTTTCAAATCTGGCCCCTGTAAGAATATGGTTGAATAGCCCTGGTGTACAGTCCCCATCATCCACAACATGGGAGGCTAGTGAACCTGTGGGTCAATAGTACAACAGGACACTTGGTGGAAAGTCAGAGGTTAAGTTCAAAGTGCTTTATAAACCAACAAACGACTACCACAACATTTGGTTCAAGATATTTCTGACAAGATGGCCACCACCACCAAATGATATTTCTGATCGGTGCAGGGGGGAGAACACATTGAGGTGGCCTATAAGAACAGTACCAATTCCTTTAGCTGAACAGGGCCTGGGTCTAATATTAGCTGATGGGTCTGGTGACTGGGACTTTAAGAAGACCAAGAGAGCACAGAGCAGCCTGTCTGGGATATTTTGAGAGGAGAGGAAATGGCAGGATAGGAAGCAGCTACGGAGTTCAGAGCTAGTTTCTTACCATAGCCCTTCGCATTCAACAACGACCTAGTCAGGGAAGTGGGGTACAGCTGTTTGGTGATATAATTAGGCCACGGCACCACGCCATGGGCTCAGAGTTATTCTGAAGTTACTGAGTGACAGAGATAGAGAATGAGGGGGTGGGAAGTGAGAATTAAGAAGAGGAAGGTTGGTAAATAGCTGATGTGTGCGTTTCAGGGCCCCTCGTGTTTTGAGAGTGAGGGGTCAGGCGGTCAGCTATTAGAGAGCATGTGGCTCTGGTATTCGGTCACTTCCCCTCTGTGTCCTTTTGGTTTGAAATTCCTGTGTAGCACCCTGTCGAGGCCTTACTACAGTGTTTGTCCAATGTTTTGGATGACACATTCATGAATGCATGAGCTCTTCAGACGATCGACATGTACAAACCTGGATGTATACAGCAATTACCCTTTCTTTATAGGGAACCACTCTGCCATAAATTAGCTGTTTGAATGAGATTGTATGTTACATTTAACTCAGCCACTCAATTTACTTCAAAGCACTTCGTTGTCATCTGCTATTAGCCTTTAATCACTATACCTGGAGCTTTGGAGTTACAGGTCCAATGATAGGTCTGGAACCATCTGAAACATCAATGGTCTCCTATTTCAGAAGGCTAGTATTATGTGGGGATGACCAAAGGGATTGAAGAGGCTACCGCAACTGCCAGGCCCTGTTAAAAGCGTGACTAATAACATATTTAACGGGGCTGTGAATGCGCATGAATACGCATACAACTTAACTCCTTAAGAGACCAAATTAACATCATAAGCCATGGGCGACAAAAAAACGATCACATTCATTTTAAAAGCAATGGTCTTGCTCCCGAATTAACATAAACAATGACCGGTTGTCGTTCTGGCAGCAGAATTCAGAGCAGAAAAAGGTTGAAAGGGAACTATTTCCCCCGTTTTCAGTCTACACATTTATGTTTTTGTTTACCTTTGAGCGTGTCTGAGGCGGAATTCCACAAAAGTGTTATCAGCTAAATTTAACGACGCTTAGTCGTTACCTTAAGTGTGGTCAAAAGTTCACAACAAAAAACAGAAACTGCGTCTGATTAATTCAGTCAAAAACACTTAAATATCCACACACAGCCTGATAAAATATTATGGAACCGTACGAGTTTGCACAGTTTGAGTGCCGGTTTCCAGTGAGGTGAGCTGGAGGGCTACCTCCACTCCCCTGTGAGAAGTCAGTGTCTGAGGTAAGTGTGAGTGGTGTGATTTACACCAGCTGGGTGCTGTAAAGGGGACCATAGCTGACATGATGCTATCTCTATGTGTGGGGATTCGGAAGTTTAGCCCTGGTGAAGATATCTTTTCACTGAGCTCTCCTTCATCTCTTCTCCCCCATCTCGTTGGTTCTTATATACCTCTTCTCCACCCTCATCGAAACTCTTCCTCTGAGGGAGAAACACCACGCTGAAAACATACACATAGGCACACACACACACACATGCCCGCTAGCGCGCACGCACACACACAAACAGGGAGGCCCCTGCACCGGAAGAAAGAGAGAAATGCCACCCAAACATTGTTAGCATTGGAAGAACATTAGACTCTCTAGCGACACAGACTTGCCTGTTGTTTAAAGACCTGACTCCAAACACTACGAATCTGGCATGACTTCTGTCACTCTGTGGCCGCTCCCTCTCTTTTCTTCTTTCTCTCCCGTCCTCATTCAAAACCCACCTTGTCTGTGCATTTTGCTGAGCATGGCCTTTTTGAACATGTGGGAGAGGAGGGCTACTTCCTAACCCTATCCTTCTAAATCATCCTCCCTCCTGCATCAACAACATACCAGCATTACTAGGGCCCAGAGTTTTCCCTGGTTAGGTTGAGTGGTCTGGAAAACTCCTGTTCCTATACTACAAACTTAAAAGGGTAACCCTTGCCATTAGCATTCGAGCAACGAGCCATACCTCTTAAATAGGATAGCAAAGTAAAGCCTTCTCCTTATTCTGCTGATTTTATTTCCAAATTCTATAGGGGATTTAGGATTTGCCTAATCCTTTTAACCATGCAAATACTTTTTAATTCTTCCCAAAAAGTAAACCCGATTAATATGTTGGGAAACGGGGCATTTGATTGGCAACGTAATCTCGGGTAGAAGAACCATTCATATGGAATTAACTGGATTATACTGGATATAGAGCCTTCATCCTTCTGGTGGGTCTTCCTTCTGCACTGTAACCGGTAATAAATAAATTAGATGATAAAACAGAGGAGTGAAATGATAAATGAGATTATATAACAAACAAGACATTCTATTTGCTCGCCATCTCTCTCGTCCTCCCTCAAATCAAGAGATTGAAAATGGGCCCCCTTTTGAAATCTCACTCTGCGATAAAATTGAAATCTTCAGAGGATGAATTATTTCTGTGCTAGCCGGAAGCTCATCGACACACACAGCAGCAAAAACAAGTCTTTTCTAGACCAGCTTTGATGTTGATGAAGCGAAGGAGCACTGACACAACTAGGCTATAGTAGGATGCACAGTCTACATCAAGGGGGGGTGGCAAAGTACGACCCGTGGACCCTAACCGGCCCGCCGGGCACTTCATTCCGGCCCGCTGGACATAATAAAAAAAATATATATATAAAATTAAAAAATGCCTTAGGCCGCTGCGCCACTCGGGAGGCCCCATCAAATTCATTTAAACAAACAGAGCCTAAAAAATGCGTCCCTCCGTTGAATTTCAAAATCCTGATGTGGCCCTCGAGCCAAAAAGTTTGCCCGCCCCTGGTCTACATAGTCTCATCCACTCGCTGACTCATTCACAACTATGCAGGAATAATGTATGGTAACATCCATATGTCCAGTTGAAATGAAGTATTTTCTGAGGAAAGTTATGCGAAACAAGTTGATCCAACAATGACATTGTTAGAAGCTCAAGATGATCAGTAAGATGATCACATATTACCCAATATATCAAATCTGACACCTAAAATGTGGCTAGAATACCAATCTTAGGCTACATCTCTATACGACAGCAATGTTTACATTTGTGATCACCCTTAGACATATATATATATTTTTCAATCAGGTGAAAAAAACCCATGTTTTTCAGAAATGTGTGAAGTTTCAAATGTATATTTTTGTGGATTTTATTTTACCCAACACGTATATTTTTCACATTTTCAGCTACATCTGGTCTCCGGTCCAGGGCTGACCAGAACCAACCCTGTTTAGCTTCAGAAGGAAACCAGCAGTGGGATGCAGGGTGTTATGTTGCTGAAAGGAATGTACCACAACTTGCAACTAGAAAAAAGGCAGGAAAAGCAAAAGCCAGGGTAACATAATCAAAGATAAGTCAAATTGCAGGAAAGAGGGAGGTGTTTCATTTAGTTGCTCATAAATTATTTTTTAAAAACTGAAATACAAAATGTTGCATCCATTTACAATTAATTTGCTCTCGCATTTAAAAAGTATTTCCTTGCTATACTATACAGTGTTTGTTTACATTTACTTTGTTTACAAACATTGGAGTTTTCTTACATGTTCACATGTGAAAAACAGTCACTTGTAAAAATCTAACTTGCAGTTTCACGTGAAAAACTTTGACATAAAAAATATCACTTTCACATGTGGAATTTCAAATTTGATATTAGATTTTTGTGAACATGCAATTCCACATGTGAAAATGAGGTTTTCACATGTGGACTTTTTTACATGTGAACCTGCAAATTTGCCAAATCCGCCAAATCTTAGAAGCCATTGGTCTCCAGTCCATGAACCTCAATTTCCATCTTTCTCACGTTCATTCTGAAAAAGCTGAGTGGAAAAAGCCTGGAAAGTAGGGATGCACGATATATCGGTGAACATATCGGAATCGGATGATATTAGCTAAAAATGCCAACATCGGTATCGGCCCGATGTCTAGTTTAACGCCGATGTGAAAAACTGATGTCAATGCAGACCTGCATACCTATGTAACGTAGGTACATGACGCCACGTAAAATGTTGCACTACACGTGCAACACAGCATTCCTAACCTAGCCTATAATGTCTGCTGTGTGGATCGAGCAGTCAACCAGTCGAGCAGTCATTTGAAAGAGTAAGAACATTTCAGCGAGATAACTCAATGGCGAAATCCATTAACGCCAAGATAATGGAATTCATTGCCCTTGACAATCAACCGTTCTCTGTCGTGGGTGATGTTGGCTTTCGCGACTGGTCAAGCACCGGTACACACTAACGTTACCAAGTGCGCTATTTTTCAGATGTTGCCCTACCGGAGTAACACAGTAATAGCGTCCCTGCTGTTAGCTTCACGACATATTATGGAACGTTGTTTGGGGCTTTGCGTGTCAAAAAAGATACACGTCAAATAACACTATTTGACGCGTTAAATAAGCTTTTAATTTGACATGTAAAATAACACAGTTCTATTATAGAATGTTGTGTGTTCTGAATTTGCACGTGCAAGCCAAGCACCACTACTACTATCAGTAGCACTGTCAAAGCTGTACAAAAAAGTCTGTAAACAAGCAAACACCGGCCAAGAACGATGTGTTTACAATACCGCGTTGGTAACAAAGCATTATTTGTTCGACCGCAACTTCTGGGGTAGCTAGCTAGCTTTAGCTTGATACCTAGCTAGCACCAATACAACATTTACATTTTACATTTAAGTCATTTAGCAGACGCTCTTATCCAGAGCGACTTACAAATTGGTGCATTCACCTTACAACCAGCCGGAAAACAATGACCAGTAGAAACTGCAGTCATTTTCACTACTCTTGGCAATGATTTTGGAATCCTGGTGAGTAAGTATTAGCTAGGTAGCCACTTGTTGTTTGCCTATTTAAATTGAACTTCAGTTCATGAAAATAAATATTAGTGTTGTGTGTGGCTCATTTGGTAGAGCATGGTGTTTGCAACGCCAGGGTTGTGGGTTCGATTCCCACGGGGGACCAGTACGCAGAAAAAAATGTATGAAATGTATGCATTCACTACTGTAAGTCGCTCTGGATAAGAGCGTCTGCTAAATGACTAAAATGTAAAATGTAGCTCTTATCGTGGGACTGTGTGAAATCACCTCCCCAGTCAGCCTATTGTGTGTATTGACATTTATATTGCACTGTACAGCTTTACCTAAGGATTGGGGATCAATGAAATGGGGTATCAGTCTACTCAATACCAAATATATTTTTTCCCAACGTCCTCCTCAGAGTTATCAGACTCCCAAAACATCCACACAGTATTGTTTTTCCTCAGGAATAGTGTTCAGTACACATAGTTTGACAATAAATGTGGCTCAATTCAGTTGTTTCAGAGTCCCGCAATAAAAGCTACGAAGCTAATGTTCTCTGGGTGTCACTGAGTAGACCGATACCCCATATCATTGATCCACAATCCATAGGTAAGGCTGTACAGTGAAATAACTATGCCCCCAATGCAATTTTAAGTATAGTACATTCAGTGTGATTTCAACAGATTTTGGTCAAATTAACAAATTATTGTCATTTGCTGATTTTATCTAACAACATTCCAACCTCGTTTAGCATGATATTTTAAATTATGGCATTATTCTACTATTTGTATTCATTTGCAGCAGTCAATTACATACTTTTATTTTGAAGGCTAACCGCAAAGTCCACTATTGTGGCTAATCCTCATTGTGGCTGGCTTCACATAGATGGGTCTGACCACCATTAATCAAATAAGAACTGTCTTATAAATTAGGGTTGTTTTAGATGATGACACCTAGCTATATAGTTAGCTAGCTATAGCTACTGAAACAGATTGTCGTTTTGCTATGTTTTTGGGGAAGAACATTGTTTGCATCCATGATGAGCTAGCTAGCTTTTTTTATGACCAGCACTGTAGGTGCGCCAGACAACTTTACCAGCATCAGAGCATACATATCGGTGAATCGTTATGACATATGAAATACGAGTGATAGTGTAATCAATGTGTAATAACTATGTAAAAAAAATATGAACACGTTAAACTATTATGTGACGTGCAGTCATATTCAGGTCCTGATTGGTCAACAAGCTTATTTGACACTATAACACTACTTGGCGTGTATCTTTTTTGACACGCAAAGACCCATTTACGAAACAGCACAGCACGTAAATGAAAGAAATAGGTTTGATTATGTTTTACAGGTAATGGGGACATACGTAAATGCCAACTGTCACCGTCCCTCCTCTGCAGTGCAGGGGCGGTTCCTCCTGCAGGCAGAGGAGGGTCGTTAGTGATTGGAGCCACCTGGGCTCAGGGTATTTAAAGCTGCTTCACTAACCACTCTTCTCTCTCTCTCTCTCTGCTCCTCCAGGTAGGAACCTGTTTTGTTTGTTCCTTTGTAGTTTTACGTAGTTTCCACTCAGTCATATTCACACACACAGATTCATGCATCCCTGCACTTTACATGCACCCTACATTATGACATTTCCACGCCTCATTATTTTTTCTTTGTTTAAAGTTATTACTTTGTGGTTTATAATAAATAACCTTTTTGATTGGCCTATACTTGTTGTTCGTGTCCCCTCATTTTTGCCGCAGGCTATGAGCCGGCCTGTGACACAACCAAATAACTTTTTGGTCAGTGTGGTGTGTGTGTAACCTTTATTTAACTAGGTAAGTCAGTTAAGAACAAATTCTTATTTACAATGACGGTCTACCGGGGAACAGTGGGTTAACTGGCTTGTTCAGGGGCAGAACGACAGATTTTTACCTTGTCAGCTCGGGGACTCAATCCAGCAACCTTTCGCTTACTGGCCCAATGCTCTAACCACTAGGCAACCTGCCGCCCCAATGAATGCTTAAAAGGCCGCAAAAATGTTAAATATTGGTTATCGGTATCGTTTTTTTTGTCAAGGAAAATATTGGATATCGGTATCAGGCAAAAATGTCATATCTATGCATCAGTACTGGAAAGTGTGTCAACGTGAGACTCCTAGCCCACCAATCTCTAACTAAATAGCTCCTGCAGCTGAAGCTGTGCCTGCGTAGCTAGCTGATAATCCTGTTCACTGCAGGCCTGATAGCCTGGTACTTGGGCTCCCTGACGGGGTTACACAACACAAATAGTCCTGTCGGACGCTACGATTTGTTTCCCTGTCAGTCTGCTAAGGCTCTTCATCCTCCAGGATGACGAGCGTGTTTGTACAAACTAGGGTTAGTAACAGTAGGCTACAACATGGAACTCAGTGAACAAGCTATAACGCTTTAGGCAGGGAGACACGCTCGCTCAGCTAGGCTCAAATATCTCCACAACAATGCAAGTACAGTCACAGCAATATTTGCTATTCATTAATGAGGCAACTTACATGTATAGTGCCATTTGGAATAAACGCACAACAAACAGTATTGACCTTGAAGTTTATTGATCTGTTGGTTAGATCTATTGAGCATTACAGTGCATCAGCAAGTGCGTGACCCAATATTACACACGTTGTTAAGATTTAAAGTAGGCCTAAACTGTGATACTATGGCCGACCCTCAATTCGTTTATAGGCAGTTACCATTAGCTGTGCAGTTACACACTTGACATTTACAGTAAATATCAGAACATGCCAGTACGAATCACATCAGTATTCACATGATCTGCCTCCAGAGTTCACACGTCAAGATGGCTTCCCTTCACTTTGCTCCTCACAGGTACCTGACAAGTTATTCAGAAGGCCTGAATTCTATATGATATCTCCTGTACTGTCTGTGACGTCTACAGTAACCATTTCAGACAAGTGTTATTTTTATAGTCCTCTCTGATGGGTAGAGCATACTCCGTGTGTGTGTGTGTGTGTGTGTGTGTGTGTGTGTGTGTGTGTGTGTACATGTGTTCGTGCGTACGCGTGCGTACACGTGAGTGCATTCGCGTGCATTTGTGTGTGTGTGTGTCATGGTTAGAGTGCACTAGCAATGGTATAGCTAGCCTCGAATAAGAAAGAAAGCTCTTGATTCCAGTCAGCCTGCCTCAGATTTGCAGGTTAACAACAGAGAACAGATTAGAGAGAAAGACCAAATGGTTGCCGACTCCAAGGGCATGGAACGACTGGTGGACTGGCGGTGCAGAGAGAAGGAGAGCTCAGCGGGGCGAGTGCCTGGATGCAAATCTAGGCTGCGTCCCAAATATTCCCTATAGTACCCTAATTTTGACCAGAGCCCTATAGTGCACTACATAGGAAATAGGGTGCCATTTGGGACACAACCCTAAAGAAAATAAGGATTAGAACATTAAAATATTGATTGAGTGTTCTACTGAAGTTGGAGAAAATCCCTTCTATAAATGTTCTCACACGACAACAGAGTTCGGCCAGGGCTTGACAGCTCACCCTTCATGCTTGAGGAATGTGACGATGAAGACTGGCTAAGATCTTTAACAGGACCAGTCAGTCAGTGGGCATGAGTCGTCACTTTGTTACATTTTTAGCTCATGTAACATGTTCCTCGTGAATCATTCCAGACAGCTTCAGAAACAGCTTCTGCTCATTGTCAAGGGGCGGAGATCATAGAAGAAGAATTCTGTAGGCTACAGTGCACATAATGAGGATGGCGCGTTTCCTGGACACGGCCTTCAGTGACATAGCCCGGTTCCAGATTGGTGTGTGCTGTAGCCAACTCCCATTGTCACTGTCATCCAATGACCATATGAGGTTGGCAAGACCACACAAGCAGATCTGGCACCAGGCTATCAATGACATAGCTGCTAGATAGATACAGCAGAGTCTGGTCAAGGTTTCCACGGTCAACAGGGTGGAGCTCCATTCTTATGAATCTCAGCCAAAACAAGTAACAACCCACCCATCCAGCAGCCCACAGGAAGTAGGAAGGAAGCTCTTGGTTGGACACTGTTGTCCATGGTGTGTGTGTTTGTCCTACTAGCAGAGCAGGGTAATGGATCAATGCAATCGTTCTAGCTCTTTGACAACCTCAGCTCTAATCAGTGAACACCACCTCACCTGCATTATGACACAACTACCTCCTCTCATGAATTGCCTGAGAATCTGGGTAATTCCATCTTCCTTCTGGGGAGGTTTCGTTTTGAGGATCTTAGCAATCTGCCCCCAGCTGCTTTATTCTTTACTGGGAGTGTTATTACTCACACAGAGATAATTGGCCGACAGGCTAATTGCACAAAATAGGGCCTGGTGATTATCAGGTATGTCTGATTCAGACAGAAAGTGCATTGTTCTCTATTTCACAATAAACCTATATTCATGTATTCAAATGGAGCTGCTTATCTGGCTGTGTGAAGTGGAACATTAAAATGGCCACTGACGCTCTCTTAACTGGATGACATCAATGGCTGTGCTCTGGTCTTCAGTCTAAAAGTCCTTCACTCACTCATAATTATACTTCATAATAGTCCTTATGCATTATGATGACACATGAAAAGCCACAGAGGCGAGGAGGCATTTCCCGAAACAATGCGACAATCCATGCTACTCTGATCATCTCTCATCTGACAAATACAGGGTTATGGTGTGTGTGTGTGTGTGTGTGTGTGTGTGTGTGTGTGTGTGTACCCGAAGGGAATGCACAACTGCACTCGTACTCCTGCCACATCCTTTTTGACCGGTCACTGTTAAACACTCTTATGCAAAAGTCCACTGACAGAATGACAGCATACTGCTTATAAAATCCAGTGGATAACTTTGTCCTTGAACACTAGCTCTCCAGGACAACACAGTCACCGATTGTAATTTGCACATTTAAAATCATAGCACTTGAAGAGTAAATCAATCAATCTGGCCAGATGATGAAGTTGGCCCCTGCCTGCACTTTGGCTCTGGACTTCTGATTAAAGGGCCTCTGATCTCAGTAGGCTAAATCACAGTACTCATGTGTATTCATTTACAGATCAGAAGGCACCTGGATTAAAGATACATAAACCATGAATCCCTGCATTAGAACTGGGCTAGTCAAGATCAAATGGCACAGAACAGAAGCCGTTCGTTATCCGGTTGATGGGTGCTCATGTGATAAGCCGGTTGAGGGGAAAACGGAACGGATGCCAGACCGGTGACCTCATAATGTAAACATGGGGAGGGGGTTGGGGACAGCGATTACCTCATCAAACGCGCTGTATTAATTATTAATCGTTTAGTTTTGATCGAATGGACAGTGTTTGGGTCAGGCTGTTAGAGACACTAGTCATACATTTGTTGTGAAACCTGTTGAGGAAAATCCAATGATTTAAACCCAGCATATTCTCATGTGTTGTTGTTGTCATACGGATTAGAGAATAATTAGTAGACTAGGCTGTATTGTGGAGCCTTTTTGGACGGAAGTCAATCCGGACTAGCCTATGCTATTATGAATTGTTTGTGAATGTGGTGAAATGTATAGCTCTGCTTCCTCTAGTTCCTTCCTTTTGACTAGGCTAATAATCAACACTTAGACAAATCCTCGACATGTGTTGTTACACGTTTATAGAGCGGAAATATCCCTTATTAGACTACACACATAGCCTAACAATGATACAGATCAGAAGATATTAAAGTCGTTCGATCTCAAACAACGTCGCGTTCACACGCACAGCGACCGCGCAAATGACCGGTATGACGATCATTCGATTAAAAAAAAGTTTTGTCGGGAGATACGTGAGAAAGGCCACCAGAAAATCCTCGAATTCATTGACAGGTCGAACCACAAAACGTTTCAACGCGCGTGAAATGTACACGAGGTTCAATAAAATAATAGGTAACTTACATATTGCTTCAGGCAACGCATTTCCCACCAAATCGGCGTCGAGGTCTTTGCTTTGCATTTTATTCATTCAAATCATGCGCTTTTGGGCTCGTCCTCTCCCGACCGTATGTATACTCATTCCTCAGACAGAAGGGAAACTTGGTTGAGTCACTCTAGTTGCTCACCAGCGCGCGCAGTCGACCCCTATTTCCAAATGGAGAACGCTGGAAACGCACCGGGTAGGTAGAACAACAATGTGTTTGGTTGGAAACTATTTGGGCTGCAATACCATCAACGTTCCTAAATTGTCAGGATCAGAAAGATACAGAGGGGGAGGAGAGAGGGGAAATAAGTCAAACCCACACAACAGCTGACCGTACGCTCATTGTACGGACAGTCGGATGCTGGCCTCCGGATCGGACTGTTCCATAGCCAGTAGGGGTGTGAAAATGTTATGGAGCACGTTTATTTTCAATCTTTATACCGCATTATAGAATTCACAACGAATAACATATATTTGTAGTATTATGTTGTAATGACTTATATTTGACTATGTACATGTTTAAACGTGTTTAATCAAATACTTCACATATGATACAAATGTATACCCCTTTCATTCCAAATGGAGCCAGCCGTCTATAAAAGAATACAACCTCTGGTCCATTCCAGTGTAAAGTAATTCAATGCTTTTCATGTGTTGAATGCCTGAACACTTGCTTCAACGATGCTTCAACGACCCAACCAACATTGAAAACAAATGTTTTCAAAGCGATTTTTTAGAAGTCACATATGGTAGCCTAATTATTAGTGCATCACCTGGTAGACTAGCCTACCAGGTGATGCACACTGACTAACAAAAAAACACACAAACTATCACATACACACACACACACACACACCTCATACTCACATGCACAGCCATCACTGCTGTCCCATGTCATATAGAGCGACATTGAACCACTGGTCACTTCTCGTTTTAACACTGAGTATTTGAAAACTGTATTTGCGACATCACTCATTCTAATATTTATACTACTGTACTTTGTATTAAGCTACATTGTTTATACAGACCACATATGTATTAATGTAATGGATTATTGACATAGCTCACTGTAATATAGCCTAGGAGGAGTATTTCTGTCTGTAATAAAGCCCTTTTGTGGGGAAATCTCATTCCGATTGGCTGGGTCTGTCTCCCCAGTGGGTGGGCCTGGCTCCCACATGGGTGGGCCCATGCCCAGTCATGTGAAATCCATATATTAGGGCCTAATGAATTTATTTCAATTGACTGATTTCCATCTATGAACTGTAACTCAGTAAAATCTTTGCAATTGTTGCATGTTGCATTTATATTTTTGTTCAGTATATTTTGGCACACTTATTGTCGTGCTATTGACCACGAAAAAAGTAAAACCTAAAGTATAATTCACTCTCCAGAAGTGTTTAAATATTATTATCTCTCTTCAGGGGTGCAACTTTGGTTTTAGAAGTGGGGAGGACATTATTATTATTATTATTTTCAATTTTTTTTATCCAGTCGGATAAACACTCCAAACAGACTACCCGACCGCTCAGAGGCATCCGCATCGGCCTAAAGCACACCATTGCCTCGTTTTGTATCACATTCCAATTATAAAACTGGGGGGGACAAAAATGCAATTTCAGAATTGTTACTTTATGTTGGTATGGCCAAAAGTCAGGCCAAGGTTTTGCCCTATGATTAATGCCTTAGTCTTGGTCTGCACAATTTCAAAACAACATCAAGACACCACAGTGACAACACTCTCTGTGACTACACGTTTGTAGAAGTTTGTGAAAGACCCCACAAGTTCAAGGCCATCATCAATGGAAACTGACCATATAAAATGCAACATTGTACCATGTGAGAATGATATTCTCTGAACACGTGTTGTTCAAAACTCTCATGTGTGCATCTCAGGTAGGCCTAGACTGACCCTAGTCCCTAGGAATTATTATACCAACATGCACAACCTAAATCTCTTGACCTTTGACTCAGGAGTGGGATGTAGACTCACTTTAATTAGGATTCTCATCACAGTGTGTAAAAGATGCTGATTCCGTCGACCGTTCCAGTCTGATGGATTAGAAATTTGCTGGGGATTTGGACTGTGAGGGCACATGCAGTGAAAACAAGAGAAGAGGGTGCACAACGGCACAATTATTGGCACATGGTTTGGCATACCAAACACAATAATTGGCATGAAACATGCTTCTCCTTTATAGTAAAATAATGGAACATTTCAGCAAATTATATGATAAAGTTATCCTGCGTACATTGCTACGATATATAATGTTCTTTGTAGAGAGACAACTCTAGTCAGTGTTCTTGTGTGTGAATCAGATTATTTTTTTTGCTGTGATGGATCTGATTTATATCAGGACTTGTTAAACAAGCCATGTTCCACCCAAGATAAGAGCTTTACTGCAATGTTTGTGCTTACAGAAACACCATGCCAATCTGTGCCAAAACAATGCTGGAGAAGTATAACAAAATGAAACGTCTTCACAATTCTTTAGTATGTTCTAATACAGTATTCCAATAATATTTGTTATGCAGTCTAATGGGGCTTATAAGGTAATTTAGCAAACGGCGACTGCATGCCAAATAGAAGCAGAGTGGAAATACGTGTTTAGATTTCTTGATTTCATTAGTTCATCATGCACTGAAAAAGATACAAAATGTACAAGCTTTTCCATAATGGATCTCTCCACTCGTTCCGACTGAAGCACTCTATCCCACGCCTGTGGATTTCAAGGAGCATCTGCCAAGGAGGGGGCTGCGATGGGGGGGTAATCGGCACGCTTGAGAGGGGACCCCCCCCCCCAAAAAAAAGACCCAGTAGGGCTCCTTTGTGCAGCTGTTCAGCCGTTTTAGCACAAACCCCCAAGAGCCACCTGTCACTGCAACTAGAAAGGAGCTTGTGTGTGTGTGTGTGTGTGTGTGTGTGTGTGTGTGTGTGTGTGTGTGTGTGTGTGTGTGTGTGTCTGTGTGTGTGTGTGTGTGTGTGTGTGTGTGTGTGTGTGTGTGTGTGTGTGTGTGCTGGGGAGCAGGGGGCTTGTGTGTGTGTCTGTGCACGTGCTTGATTGTTTGTTTGCATATCTGACAGTTACATTTTTGAAGAGGGAATTTCAAATGAAAAGAGAGGAGACAGAGATATTCAGTTGGACTTGGCTTTGGATGAATCCAGAAACCTATTCAACAATCTTTCATTCGTTTTATGATTTGGTCTCAGTAGTATACCCAAGAGCCTTTTACAAAGATATGAGATGAATAGGAGCAAATGAAGCACTTTCTGTTGCCTGTGGAGGTCTTTACCACGTATATGAAATGAAGATGAATTGAAGACTGATGTGAAAAAATATGTATAATAGCATCGAGGGAAGAGCATGACGTTTCATTTTCAGGAGATGAAGAGTAAATTAAGAATCAATATCCTTCTGCCCTGCAGTCAGGCATAGGTTCATGTACAGTGGAGAGCAATACGCTAATAAACATGTGAGATTACTATTAAAAATGGGACAAGTACTTTACATTTGGTGTTATCAATTTGATATAACATAAGAGCTCATGATACATAGACTGGGTTGGATATGCTCATAGCTCAATGTTGCATAGTGCAATAACCTAACAACCGTGTTGGCAAAACAGGTTGACTTTGTATGTTCTCTTTCTGTATACTAGAATGTGCTACTGTGAGTGCTGCAAGCTGGAGACCTAGAACATTGTACAGTTAGACCTTTCAGCATGACTTCCCTGCATGCAGTATTTGGAGAGATTTGGGAGTTTAGTGCAAAGGTTTAAAAGGTTTATTCACTACCTCTTTAGAGCTCCTTGCTTTGGCTTTGTCATTGTAATCCCAATGTTTCTGCCAATCTATCCATTTTTCTGTACTGGCACAGAACAGTAAAGAGCAACTTGCCATGGGTAATTTTAATGAGGAACAATGCTTTTCTTAATTAGCTCTCCCCGTGATAAACTACTCTTCATACTTTCATACTTTGGACTACGTTGTAACTACACATGGCGAAACAGGGATGACATGGCATGTGAACAATTCGATCAACAATACAAAAGCACTCTTTGCTTATTTCATCCTGTTTATTCAACTTGAGAAACCTTTTAACGTCCTTGAATGTTTCACATGGACTGTAGCTGAACAAATGCAAACCTTTGGAAATCTAATTTTATTTGTCACATCCTTTGTAAACAACAGGTGTAGCAGTGAAATGGTTACTAACGAGCCCTTCCCAACAATGCAGAGAAAAAAAAGAGAAATAGTAGAAAAAAAAAAAAAATTAATGAGAAGATTAAAGGATCAGTGTAGAGTTTAGCACACAGAACAACATTGTGTTCATTTGAAATGTGTCAATCTTTATACAGGAAGCAAAGGAAATCTGGTCCCAGATCTGTTTGTGCTGTATAACCAACTCTTATGGTTGTTATCAAGGCTATAGAGCACAAACAGATCTGAAACCAGGCTAAAAGGAACTAATTGATTTGATCACAGATTTCTTAAACATCTCAGTTGTGATGACAAGAAAAACACACTTTTAAAGAAAGGTTTGTAGATTGGGCCATTCTATAGGCCCATAATACATAACTGTGACAATAACAGTAGAAGTAACATAAACATTTTAGATGGTCTTCTACCTGGAAGTTACTGATTCAAGCTTTTTCATTTCAAGAGCCTTTTTCTACTGCCCTCTCAAACCCAAGCTTGAGGGAGAAAAGCAGTCTTGCACCCTTTCATTCTATGTGCTGGAGCACACTTCTTTTTAAACCTCCTTTTCAAGAGATCTGCAAATGCACCTAATCTTTTGTACCCCCTCTTTCCAGGGTATTCATACCCCCCACACCCCTCTTCCCCCCATCCTTTCATCTGTCTCTCAATGACCCCACACACGCAGTCACACAAAGGATTAATATGTTGGATAAATCTTTTGATAAACACACATTTGCTACAGCCTGTGGTGCCAGTGAACTTATTGCATCTGAATTATCTTGATAGATCCACTGCACACCCAGTGCATGACGCAAAGTTCTCACCCTATCTTTAAAGAATATGGGTATGACTGTTTCTCTGTGCGCTGAAGTAATGGTTGGTGATAAGGCTACACAAAGGAGTCAGTGACACTTGTAAAGTTGGCCTCAAAAAATACGGTACCATTCAAAAGTTTGGACACACCTACTCTTTCCAGGGTTTTTCTTCTTTTTTTAAACTCTTTTCTACATTGTAGAATAAAACTATGAAATAACACAAATGGAATCATGAAGTAACCAAAAAAGTGTGAAACAAATTAAAATGTATTCTTCAAAGTAGCCACCCTTGAATGAGTAGGTGTGTCCAACCTTTTGACTGGTACTGTGTACATGAATAACAAATGAATACAGAGTCGTCTTGTGCAAGATTACAAAAGCGACACATTCGCAACTGTGTGTAAAAAGCCAGATTCTTCTCTTTTTTTTCTTTTACCTTTATTTAACTAGGCAGGTCAGTTAAGAACAAATTCTTATTTACAATGACGGTTTAGGAACAGTGGGTTAACGGCCTTGTTCAGGGGCAGAACGACAGATTTGTACCTTGTCAGCTCGGGGATTTGAACTTGCAACCTTTCGATTACTGTTTGAGAAGTTCCAACTACTGAACAGCGAAGCCACTTGATTGTTCCAGAACACCTGTAAAACAGAAACACAAGTAGGCCTATGAAAGAAGCTTTGAACAATGAATAACAAATAATTCCATGGTTGAATTACATTGGGTTGACTCAATTACATTGAGTTGCCTCACCTTATTTTGGTGGAACACCCTCAATGTACTTTTAAAGGTAGTCTCATCCATGGTCCATTCTATACAGCAGTATACTTCTGGCATGCTCTCTCTTTATTTGCTTGAGCTGACAGCGTGATAGGAAAATGAAAGGGCCCAGAAAAAAGCACACTGTTGGAGGAGTCAGGAGGCCTATGTTCTTATAGAAAGCATTACCATGTGGTGGTAATGAGCCATTGGAAACAAGGGGGGTAGAGAGGAGAAAATGGCCTGACATGAGGGCTTCCATTAGCTTTCTGCATGTAAAGGGGTCTACATAGAATTCGCAAACAGGGCCGACAGAGCGTAGCGCAGTGTCGCAATGTCGTTTTTTGTCACAAGTTTTAGGAAGTGTCTGTGCAAACTGGTGAGACATACGAGAGTCTTTACAACCCTTCGATGCAGTTGTATTCGGACGAACACTCAAAAGACAACAGCTGGAAGGCGATATCACGGATATCACATTTGATCACTGATACTGATATCAAAGAAACATGGAGAAAGATTTGGGACTGGTATGTTCGCAATCTGAAAAGGGTGAAGGAGATGAGGAGTGGGGCTGCCGCTGGTGTGTGTGACCCACCGATTGTCTGACACCTGGATTGGTTTTGTGTTCACATGAAACATTGTCAGACAGACACCAATAATATGCCAAATACGGTATGTACTCTTGTCAAATCAAATCTAATTGCATTGGTCGCATACACATATTTAGCAGATGTTATTGCGGGTGTAGCGAAATGCTTGTGTTCTGTCATGCAGCCGAGTCCTTTTGTACATTGTGTGTGTTTCTAATCCTATGTTTTTAGACGTAGCTAGATCATGTGAAATTTGCTCTTTTCTGGATGGGAGAAATTGTGAGTGGGAAATATTCAGTGTTGTTATCATACTGATTATCAGGGCTAGTTCAACAATCTGAAATAAGACACTGTGGTGTGTAGGTGTGCTAATTAGATTGAGATGTTTATAAAAATCTGTTATTTTGAGTTAGCACATTAACTCAAAAGGAGCCTATGAAGATATTTTAAGATTGCTTGCAATGTATTCTAATGTATTCGCCATCTGCTTGTAGGTGGTGGAGTGGGGTGGTGTTTTGGACAGCCCAGAAACAGAGTTGAGCCCTGAGGGCCCATCTACAGGTGGTTCATTGCCCCTTGGTTTATCATCGCTCTCCCCGGCCTGGTTCATCTCACCAGCATGTTTTTTTTTTAGATTTACTTATTTCCTAATTCATGTTACTGTTGTTTACTTTGTTTTTTCTCTCATTTCCCCTTTCATCACACTTTTCATCTGTGTATTACATTGTTTTACGTTGAACTATTTTCCTAAATAAATATCAAAAAGGTCTGCAAATGTATTTCTCTGGTTATTTACACTAAAATATTACTGTTCTGAATCAGTCACTCAGTAAACTACTGCTTTGTACTGTACATGAGCTATGTAGATGAGGTTAATGTATTGGGGGTCTGTCCTTATTGCCTACAGCTGGACACTCATTCTCACCGCTGTACCATTGCAACAAAGTAGCGTGTGTAGCGTGTTGATGACTGTGTCGTCAGTGTCTGTAGTGCAAAGGTAATTGTGGAGGGCCACGCAGGCCTTCACAATGGTCTCAGCTTTCTGTGGGGCAACCTCAAGGGCTCGTTCCAGGATCCTCCATCTTGCAGCAAGGATCCCAAAGCAGTTCTTTGACATTGAGAGTGGTGGTAGTTGTAGATATTCTTGGCTTCATCAAGGCCAGAAGAACCTTTGAATAAAATAATTATTGCCATTAGTATTGAACAACGACACGATGGCTATCAAATGTGTACCGTGTGGCCTATGCTTTGGACATAGGCCTTTATCCTTTTACTGGGATGCCAGATCACTTTTATGTGAGACATATAATTACAACA
Organism: Salmo trutta; assembly: GCF_901001165.1. Taxonomy (NCBI): domain Eukaryota; kingdom Metazoa; phylum Chordata; class Actinopteri; order Salmoniformes; family Salmonidae; genus Salmo; species Salmo trutta. The sequence continues at coordinate 27,627,457 of NC_042993.1, read as the reverse complement.
TCTTTAATGGTATAATGTTCACATCATACTGTATGTACAGTACAGTCAAATGTATTTAGCATATCTTACCTGGATATGGTTGCATTAGGTTTACCATCAGAGGGAATGCTTTGTCTCCCACAAAGACATATGGGCTCAGTGTTTGGGTCTGGCAAGCACTCTGGCCTTGGTAGCGGTAGCTGGCCGAACTTGCTTCAGACTATGCGGCAACGCTGATCATGGTGAAGCCCATTTTGCCAAGGAGGGATGAGAAACAAAATCCTCCTTCAGGACATGCCAGATGGCACAGCGCACTTCCGTGACGATGACACAAACTGTTGAGATTCCTAACTTACAACTCACAGCAATAGTTTGCTGTGTGCTGTCAATCGCCAAAAGCCGAAGGGTCACAGACAGCCTTCCTGCATCAATTACGAGCAAGCTGTGAGTTCTCTCGCATACATGATGTGAGAGGCAAGCCGCTGAAGCGAGCCGTCAAATCTGGCAACAGAGAGCCAAAAGTATTGAAAATGTCTTTCCTCGTCAATGCTTTGCAAAGGTTGGACACGAGTCTTGTATTCTCCATCGTCCCTACTTGTAGATTTAGATTTTTTTTATTCTCCTGAGTAATAAGAGCAGTTCAAGCTCTTGCTGTTCAAACTTTAGCAACTGCAAATCATAGAGAGACATGTTTGCTTTTGTGGCTAGCTTGCTTTCGTAAACAGGCATATGACACCAGGTCCCGAAGTTCAAATGTCATCGCTAGCTAGAGTCAAAAAGAGTGCCTCGGCCCCTCTTGATTGGTAAGCAACTCTGGCTTACCCCAAGCCCCCTAGTGGATATACACTACACAAGGCAGACTTCTTCTCTGGGTGTAACGCAACAAAAAGAGTCTACGCACGTAAACCATGTAGCCGCCTTTAGACTTCATTGCATCGCACACACTTCACACTGCACACAGGAAGTGTGGGGTCCCACCCTCCCGTCTCTCATCCCTTGCTTATTCACTCACTGCTCAGGAAAGGGCTTGATTTGAGAGTTGCAGCTGCGCTCTCTTCACCCAAACACACAAAGAGAGAGGGAGAGGCCCTCAAACGCAGACACATGCATAATCACAAACATGAACAAGTACACAAGCAAGCAGGCCAGTAAGCAATAATCACATCGCTCAATAAATTGCTACTGATTGCTTTGAGTGGCGCAGGCCTCAGGCCCAGCAGTTAATTAAGGAAATTGGGGAATAGGGGGGTAAATAAATGGCACTGGGATTTTGAAACTATCACTGAGGAAACAAATGAACAAAAACAAACAAACAATAGAAAAGCAGAGTAAATACAGATGATACAGGATAATAGCAGACAGACAGATCACAGATCTTGCCATGAAATTATGGAGAGCCTTTGCAGGGAGACTGAAAAGCGACTGATACCACAAAGAATGAAAAAAAGCCACACAAGATAAGTTATCTACAGACAGATAACACTTGAAACTCGCCTGGTCTGATTATGTCTTTGTACACTTCCCTTTTGAGCATTATACTCTTTGAGGGACAACCATATTGGCTATGGTTGTCCCTGATGGGTAACGATATAGTCCATAAGCAGGGTTGGTTAGGTTACTTTCTAAATGTCATCTGTTACAGTTACTAGTTACCTGTCCAAAATTGTAATCAGTAATGGAACTTTTTGATTACACCAGCTCAATAACTTAATCTTTCTTTCAGTTACTTTTGGATTACCTAAAAGAAAACAAAAAGGTTTCAACAAACACATTTGGTGTGTCATCATAGTCGTCTCTGACTTGTGGTCAGACTCACTCAGGTAGAACAAACTTAAACTTGCAACTTCTTCCAATGCTAAATAGAATATAATTGAGGAAAGAGAAAGGTGTCATAATGTATTTTTTCAAACATCCTTTCTGAATTTAAAAGTAATCCAAAAAGTAATTATCTAGTTTTTCAAAAGTATCTGTAATCCAACTACAATATTTTCACTGGTAATGAAACTGAATACAGTTACAGTTTTTTTGTTGTTGTCAGATTACATGTTACTGATTACATGAAATCAATTACTCCCCAACCCTGGCCAGAAGATAGTTTAAAAATGCTGTCATTTTGTACAAAAAAAAAATCTGCTAGCTGTGTGTGTCTGTGTGTGTGTGTGCGTGCGTGAAAGTGAGTGAGAGGGCACTTGTTTTAGAGGGCGCAGTGCAGTGTCCACAGACCTATTCTGGTCTCTATTCCACAGAGCCTAGTGTCCACCGACACAATGAGTCTGGACTCTGAAGCTCAGCTGCTGTGAATGGCCGAGGTCATCCATGGCCCCTTAATGAAATAACAATAGCAGGAATGTCCAGAATGTCCCAGGAGAGAGTACGCCCAGCCAGCTCGTATAGTCTACTGAACATGCTATCTCTGAATGTTGCCAAATGCTTTCTGTGATGCGTGGGTAGAGTAGCATCAAGGAAGCTTGGTCAAGACAATAGTTAGCTGTCAGCCTATATGCTGGATTTCATGGTGTCTGAATTTGTTTTCATGCTAACCTGAAAAGCATCAATTGCAGCTATACAAAACTATTGGTCAGAATAAGTGTTTCGTTAAATGTTTTTTTATTATGTGTTATAACCTGTAATACAACCCTTAAATACTTTCTAGCAACAGACACTGATGTTTGTACAATGCCTTTGAAAATGATAAGCATAATTCCACAATAGCAGTCCATTGAGCATGTTAAGACCTGACAGATACATACGAGCTTGAGTCATCCGAACACATGAGTTTGCTTTTAAATGACAGGTCTGGACGTGCAAAATACCCATTTTGTCCTGATATTGCTCTGGCTGCCCACCTCTGAAAGTGTTCCGGAACAATCAAGTGCCACGTGTCTCCAGTAATGTTCACTTTTTTATGTTGTGAGAGGATAGCCTACATATCCTATAATTCACATTCTATACTATGTGTAAGACCGTGCAGGGGTGGGCAACTCCAGTCCTCGAGGGCCTGATTGGTGTCACACTTTTTCGCAATCCCTAGCAAACACAGCTGATTAATGAAATTGCATTCTAAACTGAAGATCATGATTAGGTGATTATTGGAGTCAGGTGTGTTAGCTGGGGCAGGGGCAAAACTCTGACACCAATCCGGACCTCGAGGACTGCAATTGTCCACCCCTGTAAGAGAATAAAGTCACAGGGCTCCATACTAACATTTTCAGTTGGTGACAGGGCAAGCATTCAGTAGCACAGGGAGTTGGCAAGCTGGCCCAGTGGAATGCAGAAGAACCGCATGCATAGATGCTATCTGAAATACTCTAAGAAAATAGGAGATGCTAATCTGGTTAGCATCAGCTATAATTCCAATAAGAATGCTAACAACTTTTTTTCAATTGGAGTCAATACCTTTTTCATAGGTCCACATGGGGAAGTAACGTTTTCAATGAAAATCACGGAATCGGGGTACGGGCCAATCTTTCCCAATTGAAAGCAGTTCAGCCAAGCCTGAATTAAAGCAATATTGACACACCATAGTTACATTTTGGGGGGTATTATAACTGGATAAGAACTCCCGTCAAAATGTTGTGAATGATATATATTCATGTCATTACACTCAAAAGTGACTTCGTCTTCAACCAGTGAATGCTAGCGATGCTAATAGCACACCCTGCACAGGAAATGTATATTTTTAAGGAGTGTGCAGTAGCTTGGTAACGATATCAACCAAATGATGTTGTATCGGACATATCAAATAACATACCCAGCCAATGAGAAAACAGTCATGGTATTTAGTTTGAGAGAATGAACAAGATTTAACAAGGCAAACTTGGGGCTAATTTGAATGGTCTCCAACGCCATATTTTGAGGGATTTTTACATCCGTACCCCGGTACGACCCACGTGACCACAGTAAAATGTCACTCCGTGATAAGGTATAGTTCCTCACAGGAATAAAGTTTCACTGCGGCAGTGGAGGCTCCTCAGAGGAGGAAGGGGTAGATCATCCTCCTCAGTGAAATTCATGCTAAAAAATTTAAAAACCTTAATCAATAATCAATAATTTAGTGACGTGAATATATTTAGTATAGTTTTATCTAAAAAGGATAACCTCTTTAATGTTTCACAATTTATATTTTTATTCAATTCACCGAGGAGGATGGTCCTCCCCTTCCCCCTCTAAGGAGCCTCCACTGGCGGATTGATGGCAGCCTTGTTGTGAAACTGAAGGAGAGATGCTGCTTATAAACATAGAAAGGTGACTGGGGACAATTGTAGGGTTAAACAGTACAAATACCACCTACGCAGATCAATCAAGATGGCGAAACACAAGTATAGGGACAAAGTGGAGCAATTCAGCGGGTCAGACATGAGGCGTATGTGGCATGGGCTTCTAACGATCATGGATTACAAAAGAAAGCCAGTCATGTCGTAGACACCAATGCCGCCCTACAGGACATGCTTAACACCTTTTTCTCATGCTCCGAGCATAACGACGACTCTGAGCTGCCAAAGCGAGCCCTTGAGGACAACGAGGGCTACATGCTTATGGTTTCCACGGAGAACGTATGTAAGTCCTTCAAAAGTGTTAACCTTTGCCGGCCCAGACAGCAACCTAGCTGCAGACCAGCAGACATTTTCAATCTCTCTCTAACTCAGGCCATTATCCCCACTTGCTTCAAGATGTCCACTATCAAGAAACGGAAAGTAACTGAACTGAAAGACTACCGACCTGTAGCACTCATTTCCATCATCATGAAGTGCTTTGAGAGGCTAGTCAAAGACCACATAACTTCCTCCCTCCCAGACACACTTGACCCTCTCCAATTCGCTTACCGCCCGACAGATCCACAGACGACGCAATCGCCATTGTACTGCTCACTGCCCACACTCACCTGGACAAAAGGAATGCATATGTCAGGATGCTGTTCATTGACTACAGCTCGGCCTTCAATACCAAAGTGCCCTCTAAGCTCACCACAAAGCTCATGGCCCTGGGTCTGAACACCTCCCTATGCAACTGGGTCCTGGACTTCCTGACGGGCAGCCCCCAGGTGGTGAAGGTAGGGAACACTACCTCCTCCACACTGATCCTCAACACGGGGGCCCCACAAGGATGAGTTCCCAGTCCCCTCCTGTACTCCCTGTATACCCACGACTGCGTGCCCTCACAGTTCCAACTCCATCATCAAGTTCGCTGACGACAGTAGTAGGCCTGATTACCAATAATGACAAGATGCACTACAGGGAGGAGGTAGGCACTCTGACGGCATGGTGCTAGGTAAACAACCTCTCCCCAACGTCAGAAAAACAAAGGAGCTGATTGTGGACTTCAGGAGTAACCAGGCTGGGCATGCTCTCATCTTCATCAACCTGGCCGCCGTTGAGACTATCAAAAACTTCAAGTTCCTCAGTGTACACATCTCCAAGGAACTGAAATGGTCAAACCACACAGACACCATTGTGAAGAAGGCACGACAGTGACACTTCAACGTCAGGAGGCTGAAGAAATTTGCCCTGACCCTGAGGGCCCTCAGTGTTCTACAGTAGCACCATCAAGAGCATACTGTAAGGCTGCATCACAGCCTGGTACGGCAACTCCCCCACTGCCGCCCGCAAGGCGCTACAGAAGATGATACACTCAGCCAAACGTACAGTACCATTGGGTGCACACTGCCTACCCTCCAGGACACCTATAACGCCAGGTTTCGCAGTATGGCCAAGAAAATCATCAGGGACCTCAGCCACCTGAGCCACTGCCTGTTCTTCCTGCCTCCATCACCCCCCCCCTCCCCCTGCTGCTCCCCCCATGGACATTTACACCCTCCCCCCCATAATGAAATGGCTACCCGGACTATCTGCACTGACTCTATTTTGCACAAACTCCATATACACTCACAGGACTCTAATCACGCTGACCCTCTTACACAAACACATGTACACGTTCACTAATTTTATACACTGCTGCTACTACCTCGTTTTCCTGCACATTGATATGGTACTTGCACTCCCTATATATAGCTTGCTTCTTGTGTTTTATTTCTCTTGTTTTTATTTTTCTTATTTTAACTCTGCATTGTGTGGTTGTTAATTTCTGTATTACCAAATGAGGAGAGAGACAAACTTCACACACCAGTCAGAGTTATACTTAAACTACATCTTTAATAATAAGAGCTTTGCAATAGCATTGACTTTCAACGATTCCCTATTTCTAATGAACCGTTGAGAGTGACAACACAAAAGTACAAAGATCTTTTATAGCCAAGATACACCCCCCTAGTCGACATAACAAACCACAGATATTAGGAACAGTTCACAAAGGAAGACTTTATAATGAGAAAGGAGTGTTCCATAGCCAGATAGCATTCGCTATAAATTATCGTTCAGTTTGGTCCCTAAGATGAGGTTCTAATCACGTTCCTGGTACTTCAGAGCAAAAAACCACCAACTCATCCAATGGCATAACTCAATTGTCAACTCTAGATACTCCCATCTCAAGTAAAACCCCTTCTTGACCCCTCTCCTGGACAAGCTCACTGAGGGGAGTGAGCCTCTAGGTCATACACTATCCCAGGATAAGTGCAACATCAGAGGGGACATACAATGGTTCCATACACTGCCATACACCTTCCCCCAATGCCAAAGGAGGGAGTGACTTGCGCACAGACATTGTGGAGACAAGTAATTGGTTCCCCATTAATCACGCCATCCCTTCACATGGTTTAAGAATAGGTAAAGACACATTCACATATGAAGACAATGTTCCATCCTGTCTTCCCTTTCTGATATTCTGCATAGCACCAGAGACATGTAAAAGACAAGTGTGACCTCTCCCCTCTCTGGGCCCCAAGTGACGGAGCCCCAGCTGAGGGAAGAAGTGCAACTGCCAACACCAGAGTCCAAAGGGATACATTCTAATAACAAGTATATCACATAAGCATATTATGCAGGTAAGACATCTTAATTATATATGTTACCCAACTAATTCTGATTCATCGGCCACAATTGTTTGTCTACACTTGTTGTATTCAGTGCCTGTGACAAATAACATTTGATTTGACATTAAAACTTAAATAACCAGTCCTTAGCTAGCTAGTTATTCCAAACAACATCTGTTCTGAAACTATGTCAAGATGACACATATGTTCCCAAAACACAAAAACTGTCCAGTTGTGCGGAGGATTCTACTATGTTTATTTTAGTTTACAAAACACATTCACCTGATGTTACAAGAACATTCCCAGAACACATTTTGTCTGTTCTTTAAAGTTTCCCAGAACGCTTCTTTAGGTTGTGGGAACATTGTGGAGACATGACAAGACATGTGCTGACATTCAGATGATGTTTGTATCATGGGAGCAAAAGACATTCCTTTGATGTTGCAAGTATGATGACAGAACAGCCTTACTAAGTTCTTTAAAGGTTCCCAAAACATTTAATTAGGTTGTGTGAGTTGTTCCCAAAACACAAAATATGCTCAGTTGTGATGACATTGATACAGTGTTTAACATAGGTTGCACAGGACATTCCTAGAATATTGTTAGAATGTTGACAGAACACCTGGTCTAAGTTCTTTAAAGGTTCCCAGAACATTTCATTAAGTTATGGGAGTTGTCTGAGATGTTAAAATAATATTCTTGTGATTTTCACATAGGTTGCACAGGACTTTCCCTTTATGTTGTAAGAATGAAAGAGGTAGTTTTTTTAATGACATTTATAGCATATTTGTTTTAGGTTGAACATAATATTCCATTGATGTTCACGCAATATACATTTTACCTCATCTTGGAGGTCCTCAGAACATTTCAAGAACATTTCGAAAATGTTATATTTAAGTTTTACCTAATATTACCACAACATTCGCAGCATGCAAATTAAGCCAGATTTGAATACATCTCCATTATGTTTTCTCCAGATTTAATGGCAATTCACATTTGGGGACTGCCTTTCATTCATACAACATTTGAACAGCATTTAATGATACAAACAAATGTTTTATACTTGTATGTTGACAATCTGCACATGATTTCATTCATAGGACATTTGAACAGCTGTTACTCATTCAAACACAACCATATTTTTTTTACACTTCATATGTTGACAATCTGCATATGTGGGGTTAAACCTGTAATGTTTGGTTCCCAAGACAGGTCTTTTATCTTAGCTAATGTTATGGGAATGTTCCCGGTTTGCTGGGTTTCCTTTTATTGGAGAATTTGTTCTGTGCAGCCGCCCTCAAGATCTTCACCCCCACCCCCGGATGCAGACGCATTAGTTTTTATGAAAAAATATAAGTATGAAATAACAGAAATCAGAATAGAGTATGCAATGATTCAGTAATATAAAGAAAGATAACTGAAAGCCAACACTTCATTCAGTGTATTCAACAAACTCACCAAAGATGGCATCCATCCTAACATTGTCAAGCTGCGGTGCAGGTGGGAAGTCAACATTTGCATTTGACTATGATGACTTTGACACAAGCCCAGATAGTGACGACCGTAGCTAACGTGGCCAATTTATTCCCTACCACTTGATTTCACTTCGAGTAGGATAGCAGCCTTTCTTTTTTTTTACTTTCTACTGCAGGTCCTCGAATATCGCATATGTGACAACGCATTACGTAACTAAGTAGATCAGTATTATAATGGAGTTAAAAATATGCAATGAAGTAATTATTTATAGCAGTGTGTTTGTCTAGAAGTTGTTGAATGTGGTGGGCCGTAGCAAGCTATCTGCTTTAGATTTCGACATGATCGATCTCTGTCGAGGGAAGAGGAGCTGGTTTTACATAGTGTATATTTATTTCTTCTAAACACATTTCCGTTTGTTGGCAATGTCCAACAAACTACTATCAGTTATTTGTAATCTAATTATTTAGTTACAGAAACATGATACCATCAATGCAAGCTGTAAAATGACTCCCAACATAGAACACAGCAACCTTAGTAATGTGCAGTGCCTTCAGAAATGTATTCACACCCTTGAATTTTTCCACATTTTGTTGTATTACAGCCTGAATTTAAAATGGATAAAATTGCAATTTTGTGTCCCTGGCCTACACACAATACTCCACAATGTCAAAATAGTTTATATATATTTCTTAAATGTGCTTAACAAGTCACATAATAAGTTGCATGGACTTAATAATAGCGTTTACCATGATTTTTGAATGACATACAATTATCTGTAAGGTCCCTCAGTCGAGTACTGAATTTGAAACACAGATTCAATCACAAAGACCAGAGAGGATTTCCAATGCCTCACAAAGAAGGACTCCTATTGGTAGATGGGTAAACATAAAAAAAGCAGACATTGAATATCCCTTTGAGCATGGTGAAGTTATTAATTACACTTTGGATGGTGTATCACAACACCCAGTCACTACAAATACACCGCTGTCCTTCCTAACTCAGTTGCTGCAGAGGAAGAAAACCACTCAGGGATTTCACCATGAGGCCAATGGTGGCAATAAAACACTATTGTAGTTACTCCACAATACTAACCCGTAAAGAAGGAAGCCAGTACAGAATAAATATATTTCAAAACATGCATCCTGTTTGCAATAAGGCACTAAATTAAAACTGCACAAAATTTGGCAAAGAAATGAACTTCACCTGAATACAAGGCATTATGTTTGGGGCAAATCCAACACAACACATCACAGAGTACCATTCTTCATATTGTCAAGCATGGTGGTGGTTGCGTCATGTCATGGGTATGCCTGTCATCGGCAAGGACTATGGAGTTTTTTTAGGATAAAAAGAAATGGAATTGTCACGGATCCCTAAGGAACTTTCATTGCGCACACCTGTCCCATATTCCCACTGATTAGTATTTGTATATATGTGCCCTTTGGATTCCATTTGGGGGTCGATTATTGTTACATTGTCCGTTGGTGCGTGTGAGTACCTGTGCTGTGTGTTTTGGGCTTTCGTGCCCTTGTGGATTGCGCAGATGATTACGGGTCTCGTCCCGTGTGTTAAACATTGTGAGCGTGTGTAATTTATTCGAGGTACTCGTCTCTTTTGTTTGGGTTTCAACCCTGTGTTTTTGTTACGTGTTTGTTTAGTCTTCGTCACCGTGCCTTTACACGACACGCTGTAATTTGGGTCAATAAAAAAAACTATTACGCATTCCTGCGTCTGTCTCCCGATCCCTTTATACCAACGTGACAGGAATACAGCTATGCACAGGCAAACTGCCTAAGGAAAACCTGGTTGCCCAGCTGCTGGGTCAATCTACCAACCCAATTTGCTGGGTTTATGTCACAACCCAACACACTGGGTTGTTTTAACCCAGTAATATAGTCTAATTTACCCAGCAATTGGGTCAAGCCCTCAACCCAAGGCGCTGGGTTGAATTAACCCAATTCTATGTTTGTCCAATATTGACCCAGCGCTGGGTTGTCGAAATTACCCAAATTGTGTTATTTTTAACCGAGCATTTTTTTGAGTAACAATATATATATATATTTTTATAATATGAATTGCCATATTAGGCATAACTCAATTTCTACCTTTTAAGATGCCAAAATATAAATATTTTTCAGTAATTGTTTTCAGTATCCTAATTTTGTTTTCTTTTGATTGTTTCAGTGCATGCATTCAACAAGCTTTGGATGAAGGTCTTGGCAGCCATCTTCGAAGTTCACTCAAAAAGACAATAGTTCTGAAATGGGTTTGATTTAGTTTTTGTTGTTTTAATTATTCATATTTTGTTAATTCTCTTTTAAACTTCCCTTGGTTAATCTATTGTTCAATTATCACTTGGCACATGTAAATCATTCTGTAGTTGTCCCTTTAAACATCCTAAGGTCAACATCCCCATAGTGTTCACACTTCTCTCATGTAAATGTTGTAGTTACATAAAAAGATTAAACAATTTACTTGTCTTTGCTATTTTCTTCATTATCATGCTGATGATTTCAAGTTGTATTGAATTTATGTTTATATGTTAAAGACATAGAATTTATGTTGTAGTAAATATATACAGTATATTTACTACATTTAGTATGTTTCGTTTTTTTTATTTGAAGTAAGTTCATTTAAAGTTATGTGATTCGGTTTATTTACATATATTTCAATGTTGTTTAACATGCAGTAACAAAAAACCTGATCTAATTTGCACATTCATACTGAGTTCGCAGTAAACAAAATGTTCGCCACAAGTTTCCCAGAAGTGTTTGCCAGAAGTTCACAAGTTACCCCAACAGTTTGCAACAAAACTAATTTGCATGTGAAAATATGAGTTTGACGCAAATTTGTTTGCCAGAAGCCAGTTTTTTTGGTAAGGGTTTACTGTACTAAGTAAAGCATTATGTAAGTGGGAAAAAATTACACACAGTTCAGACTAATGTGACACAATGACACAATGCGACGCCGAACGTGTTGTCTGTTGGGCAACAGGGTACAGGATGCTAACACCAGAATGCTCCACAACACGTGGGCCTGAATGGCTCACTCAGTCCACCTTGCCTGCCCTCAGGGTCCCGCGCCATACCCACTTTCTACCCCCTTCTTCTGCTTCAATGCACTCCATGTTTATATGACTGCATCGCTTCATTTCACCGGACTCCCCCCCTTCACATGCACACAACCCCCCTCAGCAGCAGGTTAAAGAGCCTCCCTCAGTGCCTTCATTACCATGACAAACCAGAGAGAAAGAGAGAGAGAGAGAGAGAGAAAGAGGCCGAGAGAGGGAAAAGTAAATGAGAGAATGGCACCTCCTTCCCTTGACCTCTGGTTGCAGCTGAACGTTTGGATTGTCCCTCCTCTCCTACTGGCCCTGATGGAGTATTCATGAACCTCCATTGGTCAGCACATTTATGAATTGTTGTGCGTCAAGAAATGTAGTTGCGTGTAATTAGATACACTGAACAAATCATTTTATTGGAACGGGAGTATATCAGTGCTTTTCATCTACAAGGATGATCAAGAGAAGGACAGATTCATGCTGTTAGGAAAGACAATGTTTTTTAAAGGAATTGATTAATGTACATCATTTTCATTAAAAAAGAAAGAGACAAGGAAGCATGGTGCACTGGGTTTATAGACTGAGCTATTAGGTAGGAATGCTCACATTTGCTTTGCCGTCTGCAGCCAACTAAGCCCAAAAAATGTATTGATTAGATGTCACATGGGCGGACAACTGTCAAAGTGTCACACAGGCACAGGAGTTTGAGATAACTAAGGGGAAAGGTCAAAAGGTCAAGCCCTGGTGACTGTGACTCCCCATTTCTCATTACCATCACACACACACACACACACACAAACACACACACACACACACACACACACACACACACACAGACACACACAGACACACTCACACACACACACACACACACACACACACACACACACACACACACACACACACACACACACACACACACACACACACACACACACACACACACACACACACAGGGTACATTTGGACAGCTGGCAGATGAACAAATTTTCGAATGACAATGTCTGTTACAGTAATTCATTCTCTCTCATCACTGTCCATATATCATACCATTGCCACCAACATGGTCATTAAAAAGTCCCATTCCCTGTTAACTGGCCACTGCGAGACTCAGTCAACTTACTGAAATATAGGCCAAGGTCCCTCACCCATGGGAGTAATCACATTCTTATCATCAACAGGGAATGACGACACTGTGAGGAGTGAGCTCACACGCTGCCTGCCATATGTCCTCGCCACACAGTTATAGCATACACACTCAGAAGATAAGAGTCTGTGCATGTGTGTAGAATACGGTGTCCGTGTTAGGACAGCTTCCACCTTGGGATACGATCTCATTAGGAGTTAAAATAATGAGGATGATGTCCCTTACCTGGTCTGCACCACATACACACAAGATCTCAGTAGAAGCAACACAGCATGTTAGTGATTTTGAAGATTGTCCGTAGTTTGCAGTATGATTAGGCAGATGAGTTGGTTATTTACCAGCTGTGCCCCCCAATATGACCCATGAGGGGTATGTACTCAAGAGGGTGCAGTCTTTCAAATACAGAGTACAGAATACTCTCAAACAGACGTTTACAAACAGTACACCAGAATGATCTATTTTAGGATAATCCCCCCGTGTTAGTCCCCAGTGGTTTAGACCAGACTCTTAAAGAGACCACAATCCCCATTACAGTCCCTTTGTTAGAGATTCTCATTATTCGTCTATCAATGGATTAGCCCCACCTTCCAGCCAGCACTGCAGAGGGGGAGGACAAGGAGAGAAGAAGATTGAGGAGTGTTAAGAGCTATAGGTTATAAGCAATGGAAACAGAGCTAACCGTTGTCCTTACTTTACCTATAAACTTAGAAATGCAAACAGTACTGTCCTTGAACATCTTAATGGAATAAATACTGTATCAAATATGAGAGCAAGAAGAACGCTGTAGGCCTAGTATTCCATTTTCAGTAGATACAGAAAGTGAATTGGGCCTGTCCAACAACCACTGGTGCAGTGTTGGCAGCTAAAATTAGTTTATAGAATGTTCCGTCACATAAAAATCTTTGAAAAGGCCCCACTATCAACCAACCATCTTAAATTCAATTTCTTATCCGCTTTACTGTAAATTAGTTTTCTGTCCCTCATCAGATTGGACGCAATCATGTTACACAGAAAAACTCAACATAATTCCAATACAATCCTACAGGAATGACTTCTGACGACAACAAACAATTTTTATCCCATTAGATGGACATGCTTAATACCACCGAGGTACAAAGCCTGTTACAGCAGTGACTCAAGAGCTTCTTTTAACTTTGCATTCAATTATCCTATGAATGCCTTTAAGATGACCGCTGCAGTCCCCTAAGATGATAAGACATTATAAAGGGGTTATTCATGCTTATATCAAGTCTTACAATGCATAATAACCCCATCATAATGCACTATACCTGCACACACACTATGAAAGGTTTTACTGAAATAAATATTGGAAAATAGAAGACAAAATTTGCCTGCTGACAGCTTGGTCCAAGGACACAGCAGCGAACACCTGGCTTGATTTATTGTTTATTTTTATTTTATCTTTATTTACCTAGGCAGTTAAAGAACAAATTCTTATTTTCAATGATGGCCTAGGAACAGTGCCTTGTTCAGGGACAGAACAACAGATTTTGACCTTGTCAGCTCGGGGATTCGATCTTGCAACCTTTCGGTTACTAGTCCAACACTCTAACCACAAGGCTACCTGCCGCCCCTGTACATTTAACCTCTCTTGGGTAGGGGGCAGTATTTTCACGTCCGGATGAAAAGCGTGCCCAAAGTAAACTGCCTGTTACTCAGGCCCAGAAGCTAGGATATGCATATAGACAGAAAACACTCTAAAGTTTCTAAAACTGTTAAAATGATGTCTGTGAGTATAACAGAACTGATATGGCAGGCAAAACCCCGAGGACAAACCATCCCCTCCAAAAAAGAATTCAGCCTACCACTGTTTTCAATGGTTGTCACTTATTATAAGGGGAAATATTCCCATATTGCAGTTCCTAGGGCTTCCACTAGATGTCAACAGTCTTTAGAAAGAGTTTCATGCTAGTTTTTGGAAAAATGAGCCAGAAATTGTAGTTTTTCTAGGTGGCTCCCATTTTGGCTGTAGTGTTTCCAAGCGCGTGGAAGAGAGTGCATTCTTTGGTATTTTTCTCCGGTAAAGACAATAACGATTCTCTGTCTTAAATTTTATCGTTTATTTACGTATTAGGGTACCTAAGGTTTGATTATAAATGTTGTTTGACTTGTTTGGAAAAGTTTATTAGTAACGTTTGGGATTCATTTTGTATGCATTTTGATGGAGGGAAACAGGGTGGATTATTGACTGAAGCATGCCAGCTAAACTGAGTTTTTATGGATATAAAGAAGGACATTATCGAACAAAAGGACCATTTGTGATGTATCTGGGACCTTTTGGAGTGCCAAGAGAAGAAGATCATCAAAGGTAAGGCATTTATTATATTGCTATTTCTGACTTTTGTGGCGCACCTGACTGGTTGAAATATGTTTTTCATGCTTTTGTATGCGGGGCACTGTCCTCAGATAATCGCATGGTGTGCTTTTACCGTAAAGCCTTTTTGAAACCTGACACAGGGGCTGGATTAACAAGAAGTTAAGCTTTATTTTGATGTATTACACTTGTGATTTTATGAAAGTTCAATATTTATAATTCTGTAGTTTGAATTTTGCGCTCTGAAATTTCACCGGATGTTGGCCAGGTGGGACGCTACCATCCCACCTGCCCATAAGAAGTGTTAACCAATGTACAGTATATTGCCACAGAGAGAGATCAGTACTGATACAAGTCTAGTGAGGTGTTCTGCTATCAGTTCAGGGCTCTGGTCAAGGCAGAAAATACTCTCCCGAATAAGGGCTGCTTGTTCTTCTTCTCCTTCTCGGAAGAACAGGAGGCAGAATTCACCTCTTGTGCAGTCTGTGGTGTCATAGCGCAGCAGGTTGAAAACAGAATATTGTCTGCCCTACAAAACAAACAGCATTAGGATATCTTAAAGGATTTTGTAAATATAGACCTGTAAACACAGATACCATAGGAGGAAGTATTAGTTGTGAATTATTATGATGAACTCTTTGGTTCAATACACAACTTTACAAGTCAAATGTCCTCTCATTCAGTGCTGTGTGGTCCTGCCTGACACAAATACATACAGTTACACTTATTTTTTTATATTGTGGCTATTGTAATCGGCTCTAAGGAAAACAAGTGGGCTCAGACATCAAAATTAATTTTGGGGGGGTCCAAGGTTCCATGAAGGATTTTGTATCTTTAGCCCCTAGTCTTGCAATTAAGTCAGGGGAACCCACTAGATTTGACTCCAAATACAATATTGAGTCCAAATTCCAATATGGCTGCCACATTACCATTAAATGGTGGATTAATCACCTGTATATGTACACATTTTAAATTCAGAGACATTTTTCAGATTTGTGTACTGCACATATGACCTGTACTCAAGATTATTTTTGTGTAAAAAAGTATGGGCATTAACATGGAGTTGGTCTCCCCTTTGCAGCTATAACAGCCTCCACTCCTCTGGGAAGGCTTTCCACTACTGTACAGTGGGGGGGAAAGTATTTGATCCCCTGACGATTTTGTACGTTTGCCCACTGATAAAGAAAGGATCAGCCTATAATTTTAATGGTAGGTTTATTTGAACAGTGAGAGACAGAATAACAACAAAAATATCCAGAAAAACGCATGTCAAAAATGTTATAAATTGATTTGCATTTTAATAAGGGAAATAAGTATTTGACCCCCTCTCAATCAGAAAGATTTCTGGCTCCCAGGTGTCTTTTATACAGGTAACGAGCTGAGATTAGGAGCACACTCTTAAAGGGAGTGCTCCTAACCACAGCTTGTTACCTGTAAAAAAGACACCTGTCCACAGAAGCAACCAATCAATCAGATTACAAACTCTCCACCATGGCCAAGAACAAAGAGCTCTCCAAGGATGTCAGGGACAAGATTGTAGACCTACACAAGGCTGGAATGGACTACAAGACCATCGCCAAGCAGCTTGGTGAGAAGGTGACAACATTTGGTGCGATTATTCGCAAATGGAAGAAACACAAAAGAACTGTCAATATCCCTCGGCCTGGGGCTCCATGCAAGATCTCACCTCGTGGGGTTGCAATGATCATGAGAACGGTGAGGAATCAGCCCAGAACTACACGGGGGGATCTTGTCAATGATCTCAAGGCAGCTGGGACCATAGTCACCAAGAAAACAATTGGTAACACACTACGCCGTGAAGGACTGAAATCCTGCAGTGCCCGCAAGGTCCCCCTGCTCAAGAATACATATACATGCCCGTCTGAAGTTTGCCAATGAACATCTGAATGATTTAGAGGACAACTGTTGAAAGTGTTGTGGTCAGATGAGATCAAAATGGAGCTCTTTGGCATCAACTCAACTCGCCGTGTTTGGAGGAGGAGGAATGCTGCCTATGACCCCAAGATCACCATCTCCACCGTCAAACATGGAGGTGGAAACATTATGCTTTGAGGGTGTTTTTTTACTAAGGGGACAGGACAACTTCACCGCATCAAAGGGACGATGGACGGGGCCATGTACCGTCTAATCTTGGGTGAGAACATCCTTCCCTCAGCCAGGGCATTGAAAATGGGTCGTGGATGGGTATTCCAGCATGACAATGACCCAAAACACACGGCCAAGGCAACAAAGGAGTGGCTCAAGAAGAAGCACATTAAGGTCCTGGAGTGGCCTAGCCAGTCTCCAGACCTTAATCCTATAGAAAATCTGTTGAGGGAGCTGAAGGTTCGAGTTGCCAAATGTCAGCCTCGAAACTTTAATGACTTGGAGAAAATCTGCAAAGAGGAGTGGGACACAATCCCTCCTGAGATGTGTGCAAACCTGGTGGCCAACTACAAGAAACGTCTGAACTCTGTGATTGCCAACAAGGGTTTTGCCACCAAGTACTAAGTCATGTTTTGCAGAGGGGTCAAATACTTATTTCCCCCATTAAAATTCAAATCATTTTATAACATTTTTGACATGCGTTTTTCTGGATTTTTTTGTTGTTATTCTGTCTCTCACTGTTCAAATAAACCTACCATTAAAATGATAGAATGATCATTTCTTTGTAAGTGGGCAAACGTACAAAATCAGCAGGGGATCAAATACTTTTTCCCCCCCACTGTAGATGTTGGAACATTGCTGCGGGGACTTGCTTCCCTTCAGCCACAAGAGGTCGGGCACTGATGTTGGGCAATTAGGCCTGGCTTGCAGTAGGTATTCCAATTCATCCCAAAGGTGTTCGATGGGGTTGAGGTCAGAGCTCTGTTTAGGCCAGTAAAATTCTTCCACGCCGATCTCAACAAACCATTTCTGTATGGACCGCGCTTTGTATATGGGGGCTATCGTGACATGACTATAATTAATCTGATAACTTATTTATTTTATCAACTATGTTTAATTGTTACTTGGTTAAATTAATCATATAACAATTAACTCATTAGGAATTTGGGGCACCACGGGAAAAGTTGTTTAACGAGTTACTATCTCCCGACTTAAACTCTAAAGATATCTCTTACATCAATAACAGTCACTTATTAACCATTAATACCTCATCAGTCTCATTCTGAGCGTTGCATACTCCTTGATATCTGCAAGAACCCTAACCTTATTGATGAATCAGCAATACACAAATTGGCTTAATAATTTATTTACTAACTAAATAATAACACAGAATACACATACACACTTACATGAGATAAAAGTCTCTAGTGGACTGACAAGATATGACAGCTTGTTACACATCTGGAGAGGGAGGGGTAGGTAAAGAGACGGAGAGACAATAAGAGAACACTTGGATACATTTGGAACCTATGCTCAAAGGAATAGTAATACTTTGCACATGAACCACCGCTCATTCAGATAAGAAATGCAATATATATATTTACGCGTAGATGTCCTTCTCTGTCGTCTCTCTGTTGAAACCAATCGATCCTTCTATGGGGAGTGGCTCGATGTAAGGCTCTGGTTGTCCACCAGAGGTCACAACGGCCTTCTTAGTTGTAGAGCTTCTCTGGTAGTGAAGAGTTTGTTAGAACAAATACTTCAGATGTACCAACGATTGTCGGACATGGGATTCTCCTTACCACCTTGTGTCTTTAGGCAAAGTTCTAGACTACTTTACATGCCAGCTGCAGACTGATATGATAAGGTCTAGTGAGTCCATCTTCTTGTGTAGAGATTGAGAGATTCAGTTTCTAACCATTTCAACGTGTGGACCACGGCCTCACGTCTTTTGGTCTCGTAGTGGTCTCAATGATTGATTATTCAGGGTTCAGCTCCCGACCACTTTACACGCCAGTAGTAACCTGGCAATTTAT
Source organism: Salmo trutta (assembly GCF_901001165.1). Classification (NCBI taxonomy): domain Eukaryota; kingdom Metazoa; phylum Chordata; class Actinopteri; order Salmoniformes; family Salmonidae; genus Salmo; species Salmo trutta. The sequence goes on along the minus strand of NC_042993.1, from coordinate 27,608,611 downwards.
TGGTCTCACCATTTTCAGCCGTGTAGCCACAACTCCACGCTTTCTGGTCTTGTAGTTTTAACCATTCGAGATGTCCAGCTGGTCTATCAACTGGTCTAATGTAAATTTTGTTAACAAGGCTTTTATCCTCAGGTAAAAATGGGTTGTTCCATCATGCCGACACAATGTCTGTGCTCAATTGGGCGTGGTTACTGACTGGGCACAAGTTTATATGAAAAACAATTCTCATTTAGAAGGCTAAAATCACATTGCTATCTTCACAAAAGTATTCTCATATTTAATCATATATTTCATACAACACTTAGATGTAAAGTTGATACATAGAATGCGTACACTTTCAGACAGTTTGAAGGCTTGTCAACATACTTTTGGCCATGTAGTTTATGTTAGGAATCCAATATGCCCAACATAAACACTCAAACACCTTTGTATGGATATATAAAAAGACAGCAGACTGCTTGGCATGGCAACACCAAGTATTCCAAGTGACAAGCCTCTGAGGATCAATGAGGCAACTGGGAGGCTCCAACGAATGGAAAGAGATTCCAACCCTGACACCCTCTCCCGCGCTCTACAACTTGCCCCCACTGTGGTATATCTTGTCCCTCCAGGATTGCTAACGCTTAAGTCACCTCCTTATCATTTGCGGACTCACTCATGTCCTGGTCGCCTCAAAGACTTTGAATCAACCTTGCATACTTAGTTTTAGTGGGGAAAAGAGGGTTGTACATATACACTACTGTTGTACTACAGGTTGCTTTCCTGTAACTTGGTTACGCTACTGTGTGCTTGTGTCGTGAAAGGCTTGTTATTATATTTTGTGGAAATGCCCATTGTTGATATGCTGTAAGTGTGTGAATGAGATTAAAATATGAACACACATTGAAAAACTAGCTGGCTTCGGCTACTCAAACTCAACAGAGGCATGGCAGTACCACTTATAGTCCTAGATATACCAAGAGCTGTATGAAACCATTTTAAAGACAGAAAAACACAATGGAAAATGAACAAGGGCTACTTATATGCAGGCGAAGGTGTTGGAGTGTAATCCCGTTGGCTGTATTGGATTCAGAATCAAATGTTTTCACACCAACAGTCTTTATAGGCATGAGTGTACACAATTCTGAAAAAATGCCTCATTTACAAAATTCATAATTACAGGTGATTTGACTTCCATCAAATTATGGCAGACATATTGGATTTAGAACATCAAAATATAAAGATAAACTGTGATTATTATTAATTGCAAGACTAGGGGCTAAAGATACAAAATCCTTTAAGGAACCTTGGACCCCAAAACATTTAATTTCGATGTCTGAGCCCACTTGTTAGAGCCGATTACAAAAGCCACAACAACATGAGAAAACGTGTAACTGTATTATTTTCTTTCAGGCAGCACCATACAACACTGAATAAGAGAGAACACATTTGACTCTGAAAGTTGTCTAATGAACAGCTACCAAAAAGTGAAGTTTATCATAAATATTCATAGTTGATATTTCTGCTATAGTATCTGTGTGTTTACAGGTCTATATTTCCAAGATGCATGTAAAAACCCTAATGCTGTTTGTTTGTGTATGTAGGGCAGACAGCTGACTACCTGTATTCCAGATTTGAGCAACATCAGAGATTGTAATATTGGACTACATTATTTTGCACTTTTTGAGTTAAGGGGTTGTGTCACAATATTTATCAATTTAACCACTTTTGCAGTAAAATATTTTTATACAACCATATGGTTGTGTTTGTTATACCTCGGGTAGGGGTATCTCAAAATGTTGGGGGCCTTGCCACTATCCTAAATGTGAACTCATTCCAGATAATCAAAGGAAATGTATGCCATTTCCTAAAGACGCTCCACCTTCTTTTAATGCTGATCTTCCAAAGCTTTTGAAGAAAAGGACATTTTCTTGCCCTTCTTTTTTTGGTCCTGATTTGGCTGCGGGTAGGCTGGGATCGTCAACAGCCTTATCCCTGGAACCACTGGGCTGGTCATTTGGGTTGGGATCAGATTTCTTCTCCTTGGGAATCTTTTTGAGAATCTTTTTGAGAACTTGGTTAGTGCAATTAACAGTTTCTTTACAGCTCTCATTGATGGAAGTGAGGTACGATTCACCAGTCAGCTTGGCATCAGGAATCAGAAGCCCAGCTGTCTGAGACAGTGTGTCTGCCACATGTTTAGCTATCACTTGCGTGAAGAGATTGACTACTCCTTGGCAGATCTTGGAGAGTGGCTTAGAACACCCTGAGCTGGCCTGGCCTGTATGTGAATATGAAGTAGGTGTCAGACTCGCAATGGGTCTGAGAAAGTGAAAGCAGAAGGCCACATCAGTATCTCCTGGTGGAAGGAGGAGGACTTGGAGCAATTGCTCTAGAAGGGACTTGAGAGACGGCTCTGTGAAGGCATAGACTATCTCTCAGTATCCCTTTGCTGACAGCTCCCTCTGGATCTCACCTGTCTGCCTTTTGCTGGGCAGACAGGTCACTGAAGACAATGGGGTGCTGTTCTCCAGAAGGAAGCTGCAGATCTGCTCCACCAGGTGGTCTATGAATGGCCGGAGGATGCCTGTAGATAGAAGGGTCTGAAGGCTTCTCTCAGCTGAAGCTGCATCCTTCCCTGTAGCCAACATATTTGCCATGAGATTGGATACTGCCGTGTTGGCCTTATCTAACGCCTCTGACTGTGCCACTTCCTGCCCTTTTTTCCAGTGCTTCAATGACCCTAAGGGTTATATCCGTGAGGGAGTCTTACAGATGACGAGGTGCTTTAGACAGCCTGGAGAAGGAGTGTCACTTCCACCGAAGTCGGTCCCTCTCCTTGTTCGGGCGGCGTTCGGCGGTCGACGTCACCGGCCTTCTAGCCATCGCCGATCCATTTTTCATTTTCCATTTGTTTTGTCTTTGTCTTACACACCTGGTTTCAATTCCCCAATTACTTGTTCATTATTTAACCCTCTGTTCCCCCATGTTTGTTTGTGAGTAATTGTTTGTATGTAAGACGGTCCGTTATGTGGGCTCGCTTTATTGTATTATATTTGTCTATTTTGAGTAAATTACGTTTATTTACTCATATCTGCTATCCTGCGCCTGACTCCTCTACACAAGCTACACACAGACCACATTACAAGGAGCTGAAAGCTGTCACTTTTCATTGTGTTGTCACAAAGTCCAACACTAGCTTTTTCTGGCTTAATGGTCAGACACACTTCTTGTCTCATTCAGACACAACACAGGGGAGTTTTTCAGGGGTGCTTTGATGTATTTCTCAACAGAGGCATTATTGTTGAACACCGTTCCAACGCTGCAGAACATGGAACCCAAACCCATGTTTGTGAGCAGGGAATGATCTGAATCCCTGACTTAGTCTGAGATCAGTAGTGTTTTGATCCACTTGCCTTTGTTGGAGGTACTGTAGTTGCATCACTAGCGCATCTCTGAAGACTAGCAGCAGGTGCAACAACCTCCTTTGAGTCAAAAGCTGAGGATTTAGGGGGATGGATGAACTTGTCCACCTTGACCCTCACTTTGCTATAAAATCAAGCAGCGGAGCGCAACCAGTCCTTCGGGAACTCAGGCCCAGTCTAGGGTCAAAACATATTGAGCTCTTGGAAGGAATGAAAGTGGTCTCTGAGATCCCAGCCTCACTCTGGTCTGCACTGACAGGTGTGGGGACAGACGTCTTGAGCCTGCGCAGGCTGACTCCTCCCCATGCTGTATGGTCAGTGATGATGGTGCAGCTGACAGAGTATCACTCTGGTCACTAATAAAGAAATCAGAGTCTGTAGAACTAAAGAGAATCTCGCTTACTGCTCTTTCAGCTTTAGCCTGGAAGTTATAATGACGAAAAATAATAGGGAGACTCCAAGAGGACCCAGTTCTTCGTCAGAGTACGTCTCCAATCTCACAGAGTACCAATACGTTGTACCAGAGGAGGATTAATCCTCCATATGGGACAATAAACTGTTTAGAAATATACTGACCTCAACGGAGGTTTCAGATTTTGGCGCTCCCAAAGATTCCTCTGTTGTATTCTCTGATAAATAAGAGGACAATAGTACTAATAACCTTTTTGGTCCTCATGTCTATGTGGACTTGGTATGCCTCCTGGGCATTGGCAGGCAGGGAAAGAGAACTCTTGCTGAGTTACTCACAAAGGGCCCAATGCCTTTACCTGGTCTCTGAAAGTTTCTCATTCTCCCTGGATGGAAGTATATAATTGATAGGAACAATGGCAATGGCAGCATGGTTCAAGTCATCCTGAAGCTCCTCAGCTGTGGCTTCTTGAACTGGAAAAGGCATCTCTAAGTCCAAGTCTTTATTTACAGTCTCAACATTTCCAATGCTTCTGCCGTCAGGTCTGGGAAACTGATGACAACATTGAGTTTGGAGTGTCATGGGGCACTGATCTTGGTGGTAAGGCAAGTAGAGGATCAGACAAGGACCTCACTGACAGCACTAATGGCCATGGTCAAGTCCTCCACTGAAAGATTAGTTCTCGGTGACTTCGAAAAGCTTGTTCAATGTGTCGGCCAAAGCTCAGATGCAACATTTTTTGCTCTCTGAGTTTCCAACATCCTAATTGTGAGCCTGGTCTTCTTCCGTAAGTGGTCTGCAACAGACATTCAAAATCAACATCATATTGTTTTGGAATAGGTTAGGTAGTTTAGACAGTGCAGTACAGCTCACTACCATTTCCACACTCAATTCCCCCAGGGGGCAGGAGCAACCTTGTCCCAGTGCTGAACCTGGTTGATAAGCACATCAGGTGCTGTCAATTAGGGTGATTGACAGTCAGTGCCCCAGCTTGCAAGCCATGAGGCTGCTGGTTCGTTTGGTGGCCATGATGCCTTTCGTTTTGTTTAGGCATACCTGTTTGTAGTTTTCATTTTTGTATATATTTGCTTCCGTCACCATCTGAACAATAATCTGAATAATCTGCTTGGACTCGCCAACCAAGAGGTCAAGAGAGACAGAGCTGGCCCTGGACCAAGGAAAGGCACATTCAACACCTAGGCATCTTACAGACCAGTTAACTAGTCCTAAGACCCTAGACATAACGAGTACAGCAAAAGCAGTAGGCTAGTTATTGGTTTTCGTAACAATATGCATACTTGTCAATAGAGTCCCCTGTTCAACCCAACCTGATGTTGGACAAGTTTATAACTTCAAAACAATCTACTTCTGTCTATTTGTGTTAGTTAGGTAAAGAGAACACTTGAACTAACCCGGAATTTAGGTTATTGAGTGCTGAACAGAGGAATGCTCTATTCTCTGTTAGGTTCGGTGATTGGGAGGAGGATGAAGATTTTTTGGTATTTTATTAGGATCCCGATTAGCTGTTGCAAAAGCAGCAGATACTCTTCCTGGGGTCCACACAAAACATGAAACATGACATAAGAACATTAATAAACAAGAACAGCTCAAGGACAGAAGTACATACAATGTTTTTTTTAAAGGTACACGTAGCCTACATATCAATACATACACACAAACTATCTAGGTCAAATAGGGGAAAGGTGTTGTGCCGTGAGGTATTATTTTATCTGTTTTTTAAACCAGGTTTGCTGTTCATTTTGAGCAATATGAGATGGAACAGAGTTCCATGCAATAATGGCTCTATATAATACTGTACGTTTTCTTGAATTTGTTCTGGATATGGGGACTGTGAAAAGACCCCTGGTGGCATGTCTGGTGGGGTAAGTGTGGGTTTCAGAGCTGTGTTTAAGTTGACTATGCAAACAATTTGGGATGAATGTTTCTTATAAAAAGAAGAAGTGATGCAGTCAGTCTCTCCTCAACTCTTAGCCAAGAGAAACTGGCATGCATAGTATTTATATCAGCCCTCTGATTACAATGAAGAGCAGCACTCAACCACATGACTGGACAATAATTAAGATAAGACAAAACTAGAGCCTGCAGGACTTTCTTTTTGGAGTGTGGTGTCAAAAAAGCAGAGCATCTCTTTATTACGGACAGACCTCTCCCCATTTTTTACATCTATTGAATCTATATGTTTTGACCATGACAGTTTACAATCTAAGGTAACGCCAAGTAATTTAGTCTCCTCAACTTGGTCAACAGCCACACCATTCATTACCAGATTCTGCTGAGGTCTAGAACTTTGGGAATGGTTTGTAACAAATACAATGCTCTTAGTTTTAGAGATGTTCAGGACCAGTTTATTACTGGTCACCCATTCCAAAACAGACAGCAACTCTTGGTGATGGAAGATCCTTCACATGGGAAACCATCCAACATCATCAGGACATCTTCGGACTTTGGCTCCTCGAGCCTCTACTTAGAATTTGTATTCTGAGCTCCCATTGAGGTACAACAGGACACTGGAAATGAAAGGGACATTATGTGTATAGAGAGCATGATTTATAACTCTTACAATGGTCATCGCCAGTCATTGACCGAGAACACTTTGTTTACTCAAAAAAAATGATATGTTGGTTTGTATTACTAATATGGTTATTCACCTGACTCGAAACTTGATGTAGACCCTAGCAGCTTCCCTAGAGACACTATTGACCTGGACCTATCAGAGAACAGAGGTACATATTTTAATTAGCAATAACTTCTCAAATATACTCTGTGCAGTCCTTATCTACAGAACACTATTGGGCGACATTGTGAAAAAAACTCAGTGCTTATTGGGTTTGAGAATAGTCTCATTAGATGTATTTGCTGAAGGCAAGAACAAGTATTGGAATCCAACATACTTATTAGTTTTCCTGTCACCTGTAGTGCCAAAAACAGTAAAAGCTATCAGTACCAAAACAACTTTAAAACATGAAGACTGACACTGGTACTGTTGCTTGAAAGAAACTCTCGCCCCAAGCACACATCAAAATCCACAAAGAACTGGTTAATTGACCATAAAATTAACATAAATTAACTGGAGGCCATCTCAGCCTCCAGACTTGAAACCCATTGAAAACCTGTGGTTTGAATTGAAGAGGGCATTCTATAAGTGCAGGCAAAGCATATCAAGGATCTGGAAAGATTCTGTATGGAGGAATGGTCTAAGATCCCTCCCTATGTGTTGTCCTATCTCATAAAACATTTTAGGGAAAGGCTCCGGCTGCTCAGAGTAGTTATCCTTGCAAGGTGAGGTATAGAAAGCTATTGAAAACAGGGGTGCTAATAATTTTGACGCCTATCTTTTTGAGAAGAAAGATTTGAGCATACATCATAGCTCATTATTTATATTATTTATTTTATACAGTGTTTTTGGCTCATCTTTATCAAGGGTGCCAATAATTCTGGACCTGATCGTACATATTTAGACATTGGGTCATATAATTGATGTCCCATGAGCGCTCTGTGCAACAACCCCTGCACCTTGTTTTCCAGTGATGATGAGTAATTCTATGTTCTTACTTCATTTCTTGAGTAAGACTTAGGCTACCATGGGGTTTGCCACTTAATTTGGAGGGAAGCCAAGGGTTAGATGTTGACATCTGAATAACCTGGGGAACCCCAAGTTGTGCACGGTGTACAATCCTAAACAATTCAGCACTATGGACTGTGACGCAACCATTTATCACTGATTCAGCTCCATGGTCATAGACAGACTTTATTGACACTGCTGTCAGTTCCCATTCCCTTTCCACCTAAACTTAGGTTGCAAAATCGCGACACGCATCTCTACGTACCTGGCCAATATCTCAGCTTGGATGTTAGCCCATCACCTCAAGCTCAACCTCGACAAGACGGAGCTACTTTTCCTCCCCGGGAAGGCCTGCCCACACAAAGACATCTACATTACGGTTGACAACTCCACAGGGTCGCCCTCCCAGAGTGCAAAGAACCTTGATGTGACCCTGGACAACCTTCCCAAATTCTCCCGTCACCCCGCTCCTCCGCACACTCCACTGGCTTCCAGTCTAAGCTCGCATCCACTACAAGACCACCTTTGGTCTCTTGGCCCTCCCACCCCTACAGGGGGGCAGCGCTCACTCAGCCCAGTCCAAGCTCTTCTCTGTCCTGGCACCCCAATGGTGGAACCATCTTCCCCAAGAAGCGAGGACAGCGGAGTCAATGCCCATCTTTCGAAAGCACCTAAAACCCTACCTCTTCAAAGAGAATCTTAAATAACCCTCCTCACCTCGACCTACCCCCCCAAAAAGCTACTTCCTAAACCAACACTTGAACATGACTGCCCCCCTTTCTAGCTCTGACTTTGCTGGCAATTACTTCATTGAGGAAAAGTGTACTTACTATGCCTGTGATATGTGGTTGTCCCACTTAGCTATCGTAAGATGAACTGTAAGTCGCTCTGGATAAGAGCGTCTGCTAAATGACTAAAATGTAAATGTACAATTTTTGATCCGTAACTAATTTCTCTGGGTGTTTTTAATCATGTACCCTCGTGCTACATGCAATAGAAATAGGATAAAACACTCATATAGAGAAGAATAGAAAGGAAATAAACATTTATCTAAACACAAAACAGACAATACTGATATGCCTTTGTGGGTATTATTCATACATTAAAGTGAACCAAGCACAATCCCTAAATTATTGAATATCCCCTATGTCTCAGTGTTTGAGTAGACTTGTACTTCACAAGCCCTCTAATATTTCCATCACTTATTGTAGTTATGAAAAGAATTGACTTCATTGTCCCATATCACCAATTGCATATAGGACTATAGAGAATACTGGGGAATAATTACACAACTAAATGGATGAAACACACAGTGTGTAGCCATATGGCCTGGGATAACAGGAAGGCCCAAACACTTGTCTCCAAGGTGATGTCAACAGTATGAAAACAGATGAGGAAGCATGTGTGGAATTTTACAGTGTGGGCACCACTGATTCACTTCTTCCACCAGACTGTATGTTTGGATCTATGTGTGTGTGTGTGTGTGTGAGAGAGATTGAGTGAGCAGGGGCGTGTGTACACTCAAACGTACACAAATATGATCCTCTTTTCTTCTATTGATCTTTCAGCATATGACAGCATGTGGGTATTTCTATAAACTAGGGTACCAGTGAGCATTTCTTGTAGTGGACAACTGTTTGGAGCTGTTACACAGTCATGAATAATACTCAGCTTTTTCTTCACGTGAATACATTAAGATATAAACGGGGAACTTAAAAATCAGTGGATAGTTGATTAGGTACACCAACCCGTTCACAAAAATAGTTTTCTCCTACAGACAGTGAGTAACGTGGCCATGGCTTGCTATATAAAGCAGGCAGATGGGCATCGAGGCATTCAGTTACTGTTCGAACGAACGTTAGAATGGGCAAAACTAGTGACCTAAGAGACTGAGCGTGGTATGACCGCCGGTGCCAGGTGAGCCGGTTCCAGTATCTCAGAAACATCCGGCCTCCTGGGGTCGTCCGGAGTCCATGGATCCATCCTGCCTGGTGCCAACGGTACCGACAGTACTAACTGTCATGGCATTATGTGATGGAACCATGGTAACACATGAGCCAAGTCATAGAATATGGAAGTGATCACACATCACAGAAGCTACCTATCAATCTACACTGAACAAATATATAAAATACAACATGTAAAATGTTGGTCCGATGTTTCGTGAGCTGAAATAAAAAAATCCCAGTAATTGTCCATATGCACAAAAAGCTTATTTCTCTCAACTTTTGTGCACAAATGTTTACATCCCTGTTAGTGAGCATTTCTCCTTTACCAAGATAATCCATCCACCTGAATGTGCATTTTTGTCACACGACACAATGCTGACTGCAGGAATGTCCACCAGAGCTGTTAGCAGCTAACTGAATGTTCATTTCTCTACCATAAGCCGCCTCAAACATTTTAGATAATTTGGAAGTACGTCCAACCGGCCTCTCAAATGCAGACCACGTGTAACGATGCCAGCCGAGGACCTCCACCACCAGCTTCTTCACCTGCAGGATCATCTGAGACCAGCCAACCGAACAGCTGATGAAACTGTGGGTTTGCACAACCGAAGAAACAGTCCCAGGGAAGCTCATCTGCATGCTCATCGTCTTCACCAGGGTCTTGACCTGACTGCTGTTTGGCGTCGTAACCGACTTCAGTTGGCAAATGCTCACCTTCGATGGCCACATGCTGGAGAAGTGTACTCCTCACGGATGAATCCTGGTTTGATGGCAGACAGCGTGTATAGCATGATGTGGGCAAGCGGTTTGCTGATGTCAACGTTGAACAGAGTGCCACATGGTGGCGGTGGGGTTATGGTATGGGCAGACATAAGCTACTGACAGGACAACAAACACAATTGCATTTTATCGATGGCAATTTGAATCCTCAGAGATACCGTGATGAGATCCTGAGGCCCAATGCCGTACCATTCATCTGCCGCCATCACCATGTGTCAGCATAATAATGCAACGCCCCATGTCGCAAGGGTCTGTACACAATTACTGGAAGCTGAAAATGTCCTTGTTCTTCTATGGCCTGCATACTCACCCATTGAGCAAGTTTGGGATGTACTGGATCGATGTTTACGACAGCATGTTCCAGTTCCCACCAATATCCAGCAACTTCACATGGCCATTGAAGAGGAGAGGAACAACATTCCACAGGCCACAATCAACAGCCTGATCAACTCTATGCAAAAGAGATGTCGCAATGCATGAGTCAAATGGTGGTCACACCAGATACTGACTGGTTTTCTGATCCACACCCCTACCTTTTTAAAAAAAGTATCTGTGACCAACAGATACATACAGTATCTGTATTCCCAGTCATGTGAAATCCATAGATTAGGGCCTAATTCATTTATTTAAATTGACTGAATCCCTTACATGAACTGTTCAGTATAATTCATGAGTAGAATCAAAACCTGTTTAAACCCTGTCATATTTGGAATTTCCATAGATTTTACACAAATTGTGATAAAACACTACCTTTCGGTCTCGGGAGAGGCGAAGGTCGAGAGCCGTGCGTCCTCAAAAACAAGCCGCACTGATGCCTTAGACCACTGCACCACTCGGGAGGCCCAAAAGTCATTTTAAATGTTGTTTTTTTAATTTAAAAACGAAACAATTGACCGTTTTCCCATTCCTGACTGCTCCATTTTAACTCGGGAAAAGAAACGATCAAAACGTACACTGACTGTAATCTTATCTCAGAAATCCTGACTTAATGTTGTCCACGGAGTAGGCTAATTATCTTGACCGCCGTAACAACATGGACACAAACATGTTCTGTCAATCCTCGAGATCAACAGTAATTCCTGCACTTTGGCTGTTGTTCAATCACATGCGGTATAACAGGAGCTCTTTATCGCTTGACTGTCATTCAACAAAAAAATCCTGAATCAGATGTAGCGCGATAATGTCCCCTCATACACTAAACAGCTAGACATCAAATGCGCATCAAACAACTATTGTGCATACAGTGGCAAGAAAAAGTATGCAGCGATGAGACATATGGATAACACGAAATCAGGAATGTTTAGCGGGGCTATAAATTATAGAAAAGTTGACTAAAGCACAAACAGACCTGGCTACTAGGCATGACAAAAAAACATTTTGAATGTGATGTAGATGTTTTGTTGTTGCTAGGTGGCGTTATAGTCATTATGCCTACCTAGACTTTTATTCCTGTAACTACAAATGTGAAACTTAAAGAAAATCATATATGACATTTAACATGAACATTGGCCCCTTATCGAAAGACCCATATACATTTTACATTTACATTTTAGTCATTTAGCAGACGCTCTTATCCAGAGCGACTTACAGTAGTGAATGCATACATTTTTTTTCTTTTTTTCGTACTGGTCCCCCGTGGGAATCGAACCCACAACCCTGGCGTTGCAAACACCATGCTCTACCAACTGAGCCACACGGGACCATATACACATATTACAGACACCACCAATATGTACACCACTATTCCCACTTATTTAAACGACCAATCACCAGTGCACATTCTCGCCAAAGTGTATATTTACCATCAATAACACACCTTTTCTTCAAGTCCTAGGCCCTGCGAAGATCTCAGAAATGGTGTACATTAAAGAGGTACATTTTATTTTATACTACACACCAAACTAACAAAGGAATATAAAGTATCATGGAGGCATGGACGGTCCGTTGAGGTAAAAATATGACAGCTGTTGGCCCTAAATATTCCCCCTCCCCTCCATATGCATTGCGAATATCAGGGAATTGTCAATGGTTTAGAACCCCAATTCAGCCAATCAGATTGCAGATTTCGCCGAACCCGTTTTATAAGTACAGTTATTCACAATAAGAAATGACAGAAAAACATATCCTTTACTGTTCATCCATCTTTCTGTAACCATTTCAGTTTCAATATAACAACTCTGGGGAAATACTAAGGTAGGTCCACTTTTTATGACATGATTATCTTGTTCTCAGAAAACCGTACATGCGCACACACACTGGCGCACACACACTGACACACACACACACCAATTCCTGCATCTTAACAATGAGATAAATTCACAGACTCAGTAAATGTGTACCACGTTGTGCTTATAGTGCCAGCCTATTAGTGGAACATGTGACGACCCATCAGAGAATGGTGTCCTCGCTCTCTTCAGAGTGTGTGCTGAGCTGAGATTTGAGCTGCGACTTCCTCCGTGTTGTGATGGCCGCCCAGATACGACACAGCATCCCTCCTCTGTGGAGGAACAGTTACAGTAAAAAAACAACCATTACAGTACACACCCTTTGTGTGTGGGTGGGTGTCACATCCATACACCCTCCTACTGCACAGATCCCTAGTCACACATTGACACATCTCAGTGAATTCACAGTACTTTCGCAGTCCTTTGAATAACGACATTACCATCCAAACAGAAAACAGTGTGTTTTCCTCATTAGCGCAGATCAGTTTCCTGTTTCTGCTTTAAGGATGTGTGAACATGATTGGAGGAGGAAGTTCACCTTATGGCACAGTACATCAAGTCATCCCTGCAGGCCATGGTGAGGAGACAGTCCAAGGTGAACTCGTGATAGAGTAACTAGAAACAAAAGCACAGCGTGAATTCTACTCACGCAACATCAGTGAGAACAAGCCTCACGCAGACACGTACTGAAACTGAGCTACATTACTTCCTATTTTTTCAGGTTTTTCGTGGTATAGACTTTTGTGACTTGTCATATTATTATAATGTGAATAAGGCTCACTCTTTTCACCAGTTAGATGGTTTATTCCATGCATGTAGTTCCCCATCAATCAATAGTAACCATATTTTGAGAACCAATCCCACATCATTAAATCACAAAGTCGTTTTGAAGTTCCTTACCTTGTCTATGGTGTCCTGATCTACTGGGATAGCCTTCAGCCAGCAAACCAAGGACTTGACTTCTGGGTTTGAACTTATCTGCAGGGACAACTCTGTATCTACAGGAGGATGAGAAGACAAGTCGGTATGATCTGGTCACCAGTTTGCGCCATCATGCTACTAAGCTGAACATTATGAGTATTTCATATGCATATTTTCAGTACTGGTTAAGGTGTTAGACTGACAGTCACAGGGACTGAGGTTTTGAGTCCCAGTCGGGGCTATTCGCGACAGTATACGTTAACGGTAAAGGAAGTAAACCTGACAGATACAAAGCAAAAGCGTTAATTAGGGTCTAATAAACAAAAACAGGCCAACATTTTCCGATGCCAGTTCCTAATCATTATTATGACTGACACATCTGGTTCGAAGTCTCAAATCTCAGCGGCAATGAGCTACACGCCTTAAACTCAAACCAGTAGAGCAGAAATCCACTGTCGGAGGGTGAGGTGTGGAGAGAGATCTAGAAACACAGGGTGTGAATCACAAAATCTACCAACTGTCTCAATGGCATTCCATCTCTCCATTTTAGGAACATTACAGTAGGCACGCTGTAACTTGTGGGGCCACTGTCATACCACAAGCTTCAAACTCCAGTGTCTACATGTATACAAAAACACACAGGATTTGATGCCTGATATTCATTATTTATTAGGCAAAGAGTGTTTGGCCTTGCTACATACTAAGGTGTGGCAGAGTGATAGAATTTGGCTTACTAAGGTACTTCACCCAAACTTACAATGTTTACCAACACACTAGCCTTAAAAGGGCTGACATTAGCAACAGTCAGACCGCTTTGGGACGGAGTAGGAGCTGAAAACATTACCTGTGGGTTCTGATGTGTTCCTGGTAGTGTCGATCTGATCCTGTGTCCTCTGGACAGAGTTCCTCAGTAGCTCCTGGTATTCGCTCTCTTTCTCACTCAGCTGAGTCAGCAGTCTGAAACACAATTAGTCATTATGGACCAGGCCTGAACAGTACATTTCCCTATTTACACATATCACTTCACTGTCCATATTGTAACTGGTTGCAATTTAATCATTGGTGGTGTGCTGGCACTTTCACTGAATCTGTAGGAATGACTTCATCTTCTTAAAATTTTAAAGCCCATTATACTAAAGTTGAAATAAAAGGAAACCCCATGTTAAAAGGTGGAATAAAGAATAAAATGACAATACAAATGCATTTTTTGTCCTGCCAATAAAGCAATGTAACATAAACAGCTAAGTAAATGGCACTGAACCTGCGAGTCTCTAGCCGTAGATCTCTCAGTTCCTTACTGAGGGGACAGTTAGTGTTGTACTGGAGGCCATTGGGTAAGCAGGGGCTTTCTGAAACCTCCTCTATGGTCTCTGTGTTGGCTGGCGCCACCACCTGGTCATCTGAGAAATCTGCAGGCAAAAGCTTTACTAGCTCACTGGGCCGCTGCTCTCTCTCTGGGCTACTCTCCTCCGTCTCAAAGGAAGACTGCAGCTGGAGCTTGAGCTCTGAAAGACATTGAGGTATGTGTGAGCATGTGTGTGGGGATTTGGGAGGTGGTGAGGTCTTTGAATGGCAGGGTTGGACTCAATTCCAAATCCAGAGTCATATCATGAAATTGAACAGTAGTTCTATGAGGAATTTCCATGTCCAATACAACTGACAGAAGTTGAGATAGAATTAGGCCTGACTGCTGGGTCTTACCTGGTAATAGTACAGTGATGGCGTCCTGCACGGCCTGCCTCAGCAGGTTATCCAGAGCAAACATCCAGTGAGGTTTCACCTGCTGCTGCCTCAACACCTTTTTCACCTGCACACTCGAGGGAGTGAGAAGAACGGGTTAGCACAATACTATTGGGTGTGATGCAGAGCCTGTGGTAAAACTCCTGGCTATTGACACATATACGACTCCACCTGCTCAATCCCACGTCCACCCTTGCCTTGTGATTACTAACTACCTAATACATGAGGAAAGTATGGAAAGTATGGAAATAAATGGCTAATCAATGACAGTACGCAATCTTTTACGTGCCAGGGAGAAATGGAAACTGGCAGGGCTACTGCCCTCAAGGACTGGCGATGCAACTCCTGGGTAATGTTCATTAAGTACCAAATGAAAAAGAACAGGGAGGGACTACTCCAATAAGATGTTGCAAGATGTTTTATAATGTTTTCCGTTGCATACCCGAATGAACACAACCGTGACCTCCAGTGACCTACCGCACCCTGGAAGCTGAAGAGCACCGCTTGCAGATTTTTGAGGGGTACTGCGGTAGCAAGCAGTGTGGAGCGCAACTTCACCAATCTGTTGGTCAGTTGCCTTCTGTCTGGAGAGCGGATGTTCTCCCGCAGGCAGCCAATCAGCTCAGAGATATGCTCTGAGGTCACGGACCCAACTTCTGTTTGCTTAGAGGCAAGGAGAGAGGAAACGTTATAAAATAATAATAGGCAAAGAAACCAACAAATGTAAAATGTAGACATAAACACACATTCTTTCACACCTAACATGTACAGCAGACTCCTGATAAGGGTAAACTCAGTTTAAGTGCCTTGTGGTCCTGTGTAGCTCAGTTGGTAGAGCATGGTGCTTGTAACACCAAGGTAGTGGGTTCACCTTCCCCGGACCACCCATACGTAAAATGTATGCACGCATGACTAAGTCTGCTAAGTGGCATATTTTATTATTTATTATTATTATATTATTTCACCATACATTGTCTTTAACTGCTCTGGATAAATGCATGCTCCGATCGGTTGAGTGCATGCACTCATAACCATCCTAAGCCATTGCATTTATCAGGAGTTGACTGTATTAGGGATAGATCCTTCTCTGGGCCCATAATCAAAAATTGTCAAAGAGTAGAAGTACCGATCTAAGATCAGGTCCATCCTGTCTTATCCATTATGATCTAAAAGGTAAAACAGATCCTAGATCAGCACTCCTACTCTGACACATACAGCCCAAGATCTCTCGCTCTGTCTACCTGAGGTAGTGTGTTCTGGATGTTGTGCACCACGTCGGTGATGTACTCAGTGAGGATCCTGTGCAGTGTGGTCCTCCTCTCGCTGTCCTTCCTCAGTAAGAACAGGCCCAGGTTCTCCCCTGACGTGGCTGGACTAGCCGTCATGTCCACAGCACTGGCCTCCTCTGACACCCTGGCCACCACAAGGGGGAGACGAGATACACCAAAGTCACATAGATAAAACATTCTGCCAGACAAATATGGTCTTGGCAATATTTAGCATGGGCTCCATCTCAATTGCTGGGAAATCTGACCTCTTCTCTACTCTACTCCTCCCCTCTATCTGCAGTGATTGGAAAATACGACAATATGGTGGAAGTTCATCATGGAGCAGCTGGATTTTTCAGACAATTTAGAAAAAGCCATGGTCTATTTTGAGGTTATCTATTGCATTATATTGCATTTACATTAAGGCAATGATCTACAATGAAGTTGTTTCACAAATCAGATGTAATCGAATGGGGAACCAGAGGGTATAGGATGTTTAGCCCTACGACAGGAAGCCTCTGGTGCTGGGTGGGCTCTTTGTATTGCCCTTTCCTCTGAGGGGGGAGAGGGTCCTCCGGAGGTCCCAGGAGCACGACAGGTCCATCCCGTCAGTGTCCCTGTCTGTATCTGTCACACGTATAGACACTGGGACAGACATACTGCGCTGGTAGATGTCACCTACAGGACACAAAGCAGGGCAGAGTCATTACCCCAATAGTGGTGTTATACAGACAAGAGGAATAATAATTCATATTTCAGACAATTATGAAAATAATGAATGAGTGTGGAGAATAGATAGATATAGATAGATAGATAGATAGATAGTGGCCAAGAAAGGACGTGCGTTCCTATCGTCGGGGGTTATGTGGTCAGGAGTAGGCAGTGTTATCACAAGACCAGACTCTGGCACTGATGATGATTGATGACTATAAAAATGAAGATGCTAACTATGATGATTAAAATAACGCTACCTATGATTATGATAACAATGATGATGATGAAGATGACTCACCAGCATCCGTAGGCAGTGTCTCAGGCTCTGGCTTGGCCTTCCTCCGGGAGGTGAACTTGAGGAAGGAGTCCTTGAGCAGCTCAGAGGCCGTGGCCCTGTTGTCTGGGTCCGGGGTGAAGCATCTCATGATGCAGCCTTTGGCATCACCTGACATACAGTCCGGCACCTCCGGGTGGATCTTGAACATACCAACCTAGAGGGAGACGGGAACAGAGTACGTACACTTCAGGGTTGTGTTCAGTAGGGCACGCAACGTAAAAGTTTTGCAACGGAAACTTATTGTTTCTTATTGGACAAGTTCAGGTAGTCCCTCCCTGTCTCAGTATATTTACATTTAAGTCATTTAGCAGACGCTCTTATCCAGAGCGACTTACAGTAGTGAATGCATACATTTCATACTTCTTTTTTTTGTACTGGCCCCCCGTGGGAATCGAACCCACAACCCTGGCGTTGCACACACCATGCTGGCGCTGCAAACACCATGCTCTACCAACTGAGCCACAGGGAACACAGTATATCTTCAGTTTGATGCTTTATGAACACAACCCTGGTTTCAGCTGGTAAAATTCTTTAGTCCAGTATTTACCTAGTATTCCACAGGTACAAGGTATAGGCTACAATGTAATAACATACTAATTATCAAACCTTTTGGTTTCTAACAGAAAGATTACCTTGAACATGGCTGCCTGTGGGCTGCCCAGCTCGTGGAAGGGTGGTTTCCCCGTGGCCATTTCTATGATGGTACAGCCCAAGGACCAGATGTCTGCAGGCTTCCCATAACCCCGCGGGCCCTGGTCAATGATCTCTGGAGCCATGTACTGCAGTGTCCCTAAAAACACCACATAGAGACATTTAGACACCTACCTACACAAACATGTAGACAACACATGTAAATAATATTCATCCCAACAAAGTCAAATACAGTGTTCATATGCAAAAAGCATGGCCACATACCCAACCACACTCATACAAAAGCATCAAACATACACACACCCACACACACCTGTGAAGGTCTCTGTGCAAGGGTTGATTCCCGCCAGTCGTTTCGAGGTGCCAAAGTCAGAGATCTTGAGAACACCACTGTAGGTGTTGATCAACACGTTGTCGCCCTGTGAGGAAATGGCTTGTTTCTTACACTAGATACACTTTCCTCACAACGCATTGTGACACATTAGTAGTTGAGTAAGCAACATATACCAGGTTCATGCTCAGTAGGCCACAATGTAGTGAAACGTTTTGAAGTGGAAAACAAAAAGGAGCGTTTCTTAAGTCCAGGAAGTCCTTTCCTGTTTCACTCCATTCTCCGTCGTTTACTACCTAATGAACACAACTACCTCTGACTGTGTGAATTAAAATCCGCTGTGGCATTGGTACTTTTTTTTAAAAACATTTATTTAGCAACAACAAACCTCACCTTGATGTCTCTGTGGACTATCTGGTTGTCATGGAGATACTTAAGCCCTTCCAGGATCTGCCTGGTGTAGAAAATGACGGTGGCCTCGTTGTCTTTCAGGGGTCCCCATTTGGAACGCAGGAGAGAGGACAAGCTTCCTACATGGGAGAGATGGCATTGGAATGGGTTACGGTTAGATATGGAAGGGATCGCATTTTGGATTTGCAACCCCCCTGGGCCTCGTTTCCCAGTTGCGATGTAACTTAAGCATTACGATGACGTACCAGATGCATCATTATTTACGAGCCAACTTCTTAAGAGTGTTTCCAAAACAACCACCCAGAGAGAACGTTCGCTTAGTGCCTTGTTATACCACGTGTCGACACTGATAGGATTTTTTTTAAAGCAGCGCTTGCTTTCAGATCAGATTTCTCCATTCAAATCTTAACATTAAAAGGATTCCACAATACTGACCACGGATCAGCCCCTAGAGAGATATTACCACCTATGGCTGAAAATAGGCTATTGAGGCAGCTTATTATGCTTACCCAATAACAATGCACTCCATCACAGATTGGGCACATCATTGGCCACGTTGTCACACATGTAAAAACACTGAAGCAAAAAGTACAAACAATAGCCTAGTCGAAAAATATAACTCAATTGATGGATATAGCCTACATAGACCCATGTAGGCTAAGCATCTTTTAATAAAGTCATCTCGGTTTTCATTTGAAGCATAATTTTATTCTTCACTTCTTTTGTAACAATTTCAAATACTTTGGCAACTTTGTATTTGAAGTCAACTTAGTTCTGAAGGTAACGGTAGTCACAATCAGACAGAAAAAAAATCAAGATGTTTATGCTGTTTAGCGAAGACCTGTGAATAAAGTGATGCGAAAGGGCAAAAAAATGCATATAATGATGGACTTTGGCTGCGCTACGAGTGGTCTGGATCACTAGGTTCTAACGGTGATCTTAACGCTACGAAGACTCTGGGAAACAAGGCCCAGAATATTCACAATGATAAAATGGCGGAAGCTGAAATAAAACATCACTTTTTAAAGTATTTTCACTTTTTCTTAACACTGGTACATCAGTGACTTAAATCGCATTGTGAAATCCATTTCTCTCATTCACTGTGGTACTGGAAACACCCACACTTCCTGTGTCATATCCTGCCTGTAGCTATTGCACTGAATTAGACACACACGCACACATGACACACACACACACGCCAAAAAGACCTCCAGACTTCCTGGAAACTAAAATACCATAATTTTGTAATATTCCAATTGATTTCACTAAGCCTTCACAACAGCGCCAAGTCTGGGACCAAAAGGCTCCTGAACAGCTTCTACCCCCAAGCCATAAGACTGCAGAACAGTTCCTCAAACGGCTACCCGGACTATTTACATTGAGCCCCATTTTTCTTGCACTGGCTCTATGCACACTCACTGGACTCTACCCCCACACTCAAGCATACTACACTGACACTCCAACACACACACACACACACACACACACACACACACACACACACACACACACACACACACACACACACACTATTCTGTTTATTATCTATCCTGATTGCCTAGTCACCTTTACCTACATGTACATATTACCTAAATTACCTCAACTACCTCATACCCCTGCATATTGACTCGGTACCGATACTCCTATTATATAGCCTTGTTATTTTATTGTGTTAACATTTCCTTTTTTGCTATTTAGTTGTAATTTTTGTATTATTATTTTTTAACTCTACATTGTTGGGAAAAGGTTTGTAAATAAGCATTTCACGGTAAAGTCTACACCCATTGTATTCGGCCTGACTGAAACATGGCTTAAGCCTGATGAATTTACTGTGTTAAATGAGGCCTCACCTCCTGGTTACACTAGTGACCATATCCCCCGCGTATCCCGCAAAGGCGGAGGTGCTGCTAACATTTACGATATCAAATATCAATTTACAACAACAACAAAAAAAACACTGTTTTCGTCTTTTGAGCTTCTAGTCATGAAATCTATGCAGCCTACTCAATCACGTTTTATAGCTATTGTTTACAGGCCTCCTGGGCCAAATAGAGCGTTCCTCACTGAGTTCCCTGAATTCCTATCGGACCTTGTAGTCATGGCAGATAATATTCACGTTTTTGGTGACTTTAATATTCACATGGAAAAGTCCACAGACCCACTCCAAAAGGCTTTCGGATCCATCATTGACTCAGTGGGTTTTGTCCAACATGTCTCCGGACCTACTCACTGTCATACTCATACTCCGCACTAGTTTTGTCCCATGGAATAAATGTTGTGGATCTTAATGTTTTTCCTCATAATCCTGGAATATCGGACCACCATTTTATTATGTTTGCAATTGCAACAAATAATCTACTCAGACCTGACCCAAAGATCATCAAAAGCCATGCTATAAATTCTCGGACAACCCAAAGATTCCTAGATGCCCTTCCAGACTCCATCCACCTACCCAAGGACGTCAGAGTACAAAAATCAGTTAACCACCTAACTGAGGAACTCAATTTAACTTTGTGTAATACCCAGATGCAGTCGCACCCCTAAAAACCAAAACATTTGTCATAAGAAACTAGCTCCCTGGTATACAGAAAATACCATAGCTCTGAAGCAAGCTTCCAGAAAACTGGAACGGAAATAGCGTTACACCAAACTGGAAGTCTTCCGACTAGCTTGGAAAGACAGTACCGTGCAGTATCGAAGAGCCCTCACTGCTGCTCAATCATCCTATTTTTCCAACTTAATTGAGGAAAATAAGAACAATCCAAAATGTATTGATACTGTTGCAAAGCTAACTAAAAAGCATCACTTCCCAAGAGAGGATGGCTTTCGCTTCAGCAGTGACAAATTCATGAACTTCTTTGATGAAAGATCATGATCATTAGAAAGCAAATTTCAGACTCCTCTTTAAATTTGCGTATTCCTCCAAAGCTCAGTTGTCCTGAGTCTGCCCAACTCTGCCAGGACCTAGGATGAAGGGAGACACTCAAGTTTTTTAATACTATATCTCTTGACACATTGATGAAAATAATCATGGCCTCTAAACCGTCAAGCTGCATACTGGACCCTATTCCAACTAAACTACTGAAAGAGCTGCTTCCTGTGCTTGGCCCTCCTATGTCTAACATAATAAACCGCTCTCTATCCACCAGATGTGTACCAAACTCACTAAAAGTGGCAGTAATAAAGCCTTTCTTGAAAAAGCCACACCTTGACCCAGAAAATATAAAAAACTATTGGCCTATATCAAATCTCCCATTCCTCTCAAAATTTTGGGAAAAAGCTGTTGCGCAGCAACTCACTGCCTTCCTGAAGACAATGTATACGAAACGCTTCAGTCTGGTTTTAGACCCCAACATAGCACTGAGACTGCACTTGTGAAGGTGGTAAATTACCTTTTAAATGGTGTCAGACCGCGGCTCTGCTTCTGTCCTCGTGCTCCTAGACCTTAGCGCTGCTTTTGATACCATCGAACACCACATTATTTAGGAGAAATTGGAAACCCAAATTGGTCTATACGGACAAGTTCTAGCCTGGTTTAGATCTTATCTGTCGGAAAGATATCAGTTTGTCTCTGAGGAAGGTTTGTCCTCTGACAAATCAACTGTACATTTTGGTGCTGCTCAAGGCTCCATTTTTGGACCACTATTGTTTTCACTATATATTTTACTTCCTGGTGATGTCATTCGGAAACATAAGGTTAACTTTCACTGCTATGCGGACAACACACAGCTGAACATTTTGATGAAACATGGTGAAGCCCCAAAATTGCCCTCACTGGAAGTCTGTGTTTCAGAAATAAGGAAGTGGATGGTGGCAAATGTTCTACTTTTAAACTCAGACAAAACAGAGATGCTAGTTCTAGGTCCCAAGAAACAAAGAGATCTTCTGTTGAATCTGACAAGTAATCTTGATGGTTGTACAGTCATCTCAAATAAAACTGTGAAAGTCCTCAGCGTTACTCTGGAGCCTAATCTCTCTTTTTGACGAACATATCAAGACTGTTTCTAGGACATCTTTTTTCCATCCACGTAACATTGCAAAAATCTGAAACTTTGTCCAAAAATGATGCAGAAAAATTAATCCATGCTGTTGTCACTTCTAGGTAATATTACTGCAATGGTCTACTTTCCAGCTACCCGGATAAAGCACTAAATAAACTTTAGTTAGTGCTAAAGACGGTTGCTAGAATCTTGACTAGAACCAAAAAATGTGATCATATTACTCCAGTGCTAGCCTCTCTACACTGGCTTCCTGTTAAGGCAAGGGCTGATTTCAAGGTTTTACTGCTAACCTACAAAGCATTACATGGGCTCGCTCCTACCCATCTTTCCAATTTGGTCCTGCCGTACATACCTACACATACACTACGGTCACAAGATGAAGGCCTCCTTACTGTCCCTAGAATTTCTAAGCAAACAGTTGGAGGCAGGGCTTTCTCATATAGAGCTCCATTTTTATGGAATGATCTGTCTAACCATGCGAGAGATGCAGACTCGGTCTTGACCATTAAGTCTTTATTGAAGACTCATCTCTTCAGTAGGTCCTATGATTGAGTGTAGTCTGGCCCAGGAGTGTGAAGGTGAACGGTAAGGCACTGGAGCAACGAACCGCCCTTGCTGTCTCTGCCTGGCTGGTTCCCCTCTCTCCACCGGGATTCTCTGCCTCTAACCCTATTACAGGGGCTGAGTCACTGGCTTACTTGTGCTCTTCCATGCCGTCCCTAGGAGGGGTGCGTCGCTTGAGTCACTGACGTGATCTCCTGTCCTGGTAGGCGCCCCCCTTTGGGTTGTGCCGAGGCGGATGGTGGTTGAAGATATCCCTCTAGTGGTGGGTGGGCTGTCCTTTGGCAAAAGTGGGTGGGGTTATATCCTGCCTGTTTGGCCTTGTCCGGGGGTATCGTCGGACGGGGCCACATTGTCTCCCGACCTCTCCTGTCTCAGCCTCCAGTATTTATGCTGCAGTAGTTTGTGTGTCAGGGGGCTAGGGTCAGTCTGTTATATCTGGAGTATTTCTCCTGTCTTATCCGGTGTCCTGTGTGAATTAAAGTATGCCTCAGGACTACCTGGCCTGATGACTCCTTGCTGTCCCCAGTCCACCTGGTCGTGCTGCTGCTCCAGTTTCAACTGTTCTACCTGTGGCTATGGAACCGTGACCTGTTCACCGGACGTACTACCTGTCCCAGACCTGCTGTTTTCAACTCTCTAGAGACAGCACGAGCAGTAGAGGTACTCTGAATGATCGGCTATGAAAAGCCAACTGATATTTACTCCCGAGGTGCTGACCTGTTGCACCCTCAAAAATCACTGTGATTATTATTATTTGACCATGCTGGTCATCTATGAACATTTGAACGTCTTGGCCATGTTC
Source organism: Salmo trutta (assembly GCF_901001165.1). Classification (NCBI taxonomy): domain Eukaryota; kingdom Metazoa; phylum Chordata; class Actinopteri; order Salmoniformes; family Salmonidae; genus Salmo; species Salmo trutta. Next base: position 27,584,521 of record NC_042993.1, on the reverse strand, counting down.
TGTTATAATCTCCACCCGGCACAGCCAGAAGAGGACTGGCCACCCCTCATAGCCCGGTTCCTCTCTAGGTTTCTTCCTAGGTTCTAGCCTTTCTAGGGAGTTTTTCCTAGCCACCGTGCTTCTACACCTGCATTGCTTGCTGTTTGGGGTTTTAGGCTGGGTTTCTGTACAGCACTTTCTGACATCAGCTGATGTAAGAAGGCCTTTATAAATACATTTGATTGATTGTGACAGTTTCATAATTAGGGGAGCAGAGAAAGATGAGCAAGACTGGAAGTATTGATGAGAGAATGAGTGAATACAGTACCAGTGTGTGAGTGGTGGAGAGAGATTGAAAGAAGAAGAATGAGTAGTAGAGAGACAACAACCGAGAAGTGAATACTGAAACCATTAGCTATACGGCAGTTTAAAAAAGGTAAAGCAGGACAAGATTACCAAAACTTCCGTCAGTGAGAGATTGAATACTGTACATACCAAGTGAAGGTTTGATAGAAAGACTTGTCTAAAGACTACACATTTGTAGTAGAGAGGCACAAAAGTTGAAATTAGAAATACTGAATAAACCGGTTCTGTGTGACCTGGTTTATGGGACCATAGAAACAGAATGAGATTCAATATAGAATATAGAATGAAATAGATTCTATTTCTATGCACTGTACCTCCAGGAACCTCCTCCATAAAGATCTTGATGAAGCCGTCCTGACTCATAGAGCCCAGGTACTGAACGATGTTCCTGTGCTTCAGCCTCTTGTGCAGAGCCATCTCCTCATGCAGAGGCTGGGAGTAACTGAGATTCACACACAGGTGGGGAGAGAACCAACAGTTAGCATTGGCACTAGATTTGCATAGCATTAGCAAACGGGACAGTGTTCATCTGCCGTTATAACAACATTGCTACAAAACTTAAAACAATGCTAGTGCTAGCTGTGCCATCATTGAAAAACAACAAAATTCACTCCAATATTGCAGTTGTGCTGACATGGTGTAGTTGTGACCCACACGTACTGTATGAATTTGATGAGAGCTTTACAAGCACCCGTCATGTGCTGCTTTAACCTGTGTGGCCATTAATTCTACAGAGGAACTAAGTACTAACATTTTTTGAACTATGGGGCTAAGCTCTTAGTCGAGGTCGAAGGCTCGTAAACAAGGAATGGGGAAATCTAAATAGACATTCTTCTCTTCATGGAGTAGATTCCGGTGTAGCTATGGGGATACTGGACAAACATTACACATTTGGAATGTTGAGGAAAACATCTGCGCATTCATTATTTTCATCAGTAATCGTGAATCGTTTCGCTCACATTGTATAATATATTACACATATTAGGCTAAAATAATAATTCGGATTTATGGTATCATGTGCAAAGAAAAGTTGCCTGTCCCCAGATCTGTTTGTGCTGTCGTGTCAACAAGTATGGTCATTGTTTGACAATACAGCAAAACAGAACTGGGACCAGGCAACAAAAAAAGGGGAAATGTAGCCTGGTCCCAGAACTGTTTGTGTTGTTGTGCTGTCGTGTCAACAAGTATGGTCATTGTTTGACAATACAGCTAAAAACAGATCTGGGACCAGGCGAAAAAAAAAAAAGGGGAAATGTGTTTTCCATACGTGCTGTCTTTCTCTGGGATCTCCTTGATGGCGATGCGGACTTGGTTGCTCAGGTCCCTCCCAGCATACACCACGCCATAGGTTCCTTTACCCAGAACCACCTTGTCTCTGTTTTCGCTGGTCTCATAGATAAACTGCAGGTGGTAAGGGAGGTTTATTTCAACAGGAACACGGGTGTGAAACTAAATGTGCGTTTGTGTGTTTCATAAAAAATGTGTCTAAGAGAGTGTGTGGGTTAGAAATATTGTAAAGATTTTCACAAGCAACCACAACAGAAAAGGTTGAGTGAGAGCACAAAGCAATGGAAAATAATGTTCATTTAGAAACCTGCTGCTGCTCTGAACTGCAGTGAACTGAAATACTATTTGAAATGATTTCAAATAGTAATTGAACCCAGGTTTGCTGGAGTGACATGCTGGACTGAATCCAATGTTCTGTGAATACCAGGAACTTAACACACACAAAAATGAGGGGTCGGGAATACGGTAACCTTAGCACTACTTGGGCAACGGTTAAGGGGAACTTTTCACCTATTGACTCCATCATGACAGGGCATGTTTGTGTACTGGTAGGGTAGAGGGGGGGGGGGGTCAAAAATAGAAAAGCAGCCTCGAGAGGGAGGATTCTACAGCCCTATCGCAATTTGTGTCTCCACAACTCCTTGAATCCTTTCTCCTCAACTCCTTTTCAACCGGATTGGAGGAGAAGGTCCTATGTCTCTCCCCTCAAACCCTGGTTCCCAATGCATTTTCAGAAGGAGGAAAGAAGAGAGGAAATATGAATTGAGAAAGAACCTAGCTGACCTCCAGTAATCCTCCAGTGAGCTCTCTGGGGTACTCCACTGGGGATTCTGCCTGGCTTAGAAGAGAGTTGACCATCTCACAGAACCTGATGGAGAAACAGCACACACAAGAAACTAAATCATATGGAAAGACAGTTCAAATACATGTGAGCATGTCACATATCAGTCAGTCATATATTTATGGACCTCACAAGCAAATCATAGATAAGACCTGCAGAAACGTACACAAACAAATTCAGTACACAGCACTGTTATCAATCTTATATGTCATGAAGTATTAAAGGGGACCTTTTGATTGAAAGGCGAATAACTGGCACTGATTCCACAAATACTACTATGAAAACCACTTCCTACCTTCTCAGAAAGTCTTGGATAACACCTGGAATTTACTGTATCCCAATACACAACACCTAGCTAATAATGTACTGTATTAGCTCACAATGTAAAATGCACATCCCTATCAATCCACCCCGAAAGGGGAGAGAGAAGCAGGCTCTATATTTTCACTATGCCAGAGTAAAATAAACATTAACAGTTGTCATGTCAACACAATCAAATCATGTGATAATGGTTGAAAGAACAGGCCCAATCTGTATGTAGGTTTTGTGAGGAGAATGTGGGGAAGGAATCAATGGTTGTTACACCCCTTCCTGCTAGACAGCTGGGCTAAAGGCTGCTTTTTGGTGTGCGTGCGTGCGTGCGTGAGCGTCTATGTACAAGTATGTTTGTACATGTGTGGGACTCACCCCTTACAGTGCAGCTCGCTGGGAAAGCAGAGTTGGAAGTCATCCGAGTTCTCCAGGACATACAGGAAGCAGCTACGCTCGTCAAACTTGGAAACACTGAACAGGTCAAAAGGTTAAAGAGGGGCATTAAGAGCTATACAACACTTTAAAGCTAACAGCGGCATCCCAATGAAATAACAAGTATTCTCAAAATACCAATGCAGGCAAACAAAGTTAAGGGAATATGAATAAAGACAAGAAAAGCCAACAATAGCACATTCAATATGTGGCTCTCCAATTCAGAGAAGGTCGTTTTCTTTCTATCTAGTTTAAATTGAAATACTGATATGTTTGAAGCCACCAGGTGACAGTAGGCCTGGCGATATGACGATATATATCGTGTGATGATAGACGTTTTTCTATCGTTTACTTCGTTGTGTCGCAAATCACACACTTCACAGCAATATTTTTCGTCAAACGTGCCGTGTGGAAGGAAATTTGCAACACAAACAAACATGGAGGAGAGTGAACGTGACACAGAGCACGGAGACACGGAGCTCGTACCTAAAAGAGGGGCTACTTCGGTCGCATGGACGTGGTTTGGGTATGAAAAGTCTGACACGGACCAGAAAACCGTCCTCTGTAAAATATGCCGCAGGCCGGTCCCGACGACAGGCTCAAACACCACTAACCTCTTTCACCACCTGCGTAAGAATCATGTGAAACAGTGTGGACAGAGTCTACGGATGAGACCCCAAAAAGTACAGTCGAGTGCTCAAAACAAACCCCCGACTCAGACATTGCAAGAGACTTTTGCCCGCGGCACAACATATGGAAAATAATCACGAAGATGGAAGGAGATAACAGCTGCCGTTACAACTTACATCTGCAAAGACACGGCCCAAATTTACACGGTCGAGAAACGGGGTTTTGTGAGTTGGTGCTAACGCTCGACCCAAGGTACCAAATGCAAATTGATATGTGACACGTATTAATGCCAAAATAACATGCAAAACAGGCAAGCCCCTAATAATACTTATTATATATTTTAGGCCTATATTTATTTTGTTCGCAACTACAGTTGAAGTGTTTTCTATTTATCTTTTTAGATTTTATACATTCATATTTTGTTACATGCTTAATTGAAAATTTGCACAAAGCTTCTAAATAAAAGGAGAAAATCAAATATGAGTAAGTATCTTTTATTTGTTGCGTATAAATGTAAATAAGAAATGTAATAAGAAATAGGCCTTTACATGTGGTCATTTTATACCAATTATTTATTCATTGAATTTACAGAAAACGTGCTATATCGTGATATGTATCGTTATCTGGATATGAAATGACCTATATCGGGATATGAGATTTTGGCCATATCGCCCAGCCTTGGGTGACAGTGTTGCAAATATAAACTGAAAGAAAATCAAATCCATCTATCGCCCTGGAGGCAATTCGGTAAGCAAAACAAGGTTAAAGTACACAGTGACCTCCACAGCCAAATAGACACGGACACACACACACATCCAGTCACAGTCTTTTAAAACAACACAGACAAAAACGCCCTGATGGCAGTGGCCAAGTCCACCAGACAGATAAAGTGTTTAGACTCAGTAGACCGCAACCTGGCTTCAAATACTATTTGAAATCCTTTCAAATACTTAAGCTGGGCTTGATTGAGCTTGCCTGGCGCAATGGAACCAATAGAGCAGTCGCAAACCTGCAAACTCCGCCCATCTGGAACTCCAGGCAGGCTAAAGGAAATGCTGAAATATTTAAAATAGTATTTGAACCTAGGTCTGGTAGACTAGCCCTGGTGATGTGTATGGGCTGCAGGTGTGAACACGACACACCCACACATCACAGGGCCAGGAATTTAGCCCAGATATGTTAGCACACACTGTACTGTCCGTTACCGTACCTCACTCCCCGGATTTGCGAGGCTGGGAAAGTCCACTGGGCTTTCTGGCCTTTCTATGGAAGGGAAGACATGGCAGACTGTCAAAATGCTCACTCAACAGTCTAAACACACACAAAGTATGCACGCGCCTGCACACACACACACACACAAAGTATGCACGCGCCTGCACACATCCTCCTTAGACGATTATAGGCATGTCTTCTTTCCCGTCACTGACGTGGTGCCGTTTTGAAAACACTCCACGCCTATTCTGGTTAAACCCACCCTTCTTGAACTACCATTTCCTATGTCTTAACATGTTGAAAACTGTATATGTGTACAGTATAACTCAGTAGTTCAATATCTACAAGGCGGAAGAGGGGTCCGTTTACCTGGTCCCAGATCTGCTTGTCCTGTATGGCCAACTCTTATGGTCATTGTCATGCCAAACATGGTCTGTACCTTCAGGGGTGTGATGTGGTTGAGCCGAACCGTGCAGCTGTCGTCCTCCTCACTCACACACACTATGGTGGGCTGGAGCACTTTGGTCGGCTCCAGGATCAGAACCTGAGGAACGGCAATGGTTAATGGTGATAACCGTTTTTGGCATTAAAAGGTTCCTATTCCAAATACTTTTGCTGCAGAAAGGTACTGTACATTGTCAATGTGACAAACTCTCCCGGTAGGGTGACGCCAAGTGCCAACATCATTAGCAATTATCTGACCATGACCGTGCAGTTAAATGCATGTAAAAGCAAATATTTTTTACTGCGCTGCATTTGAATGCCCAGGACTGTTATATACTAGGCAGAGAGAATCTATTGAGGTCTCACAAAGCAATGTGGGTTTGAGGAACTGGGAGTACTTGGAGCGGTAGTGTCTGACAGAGTGTCTTGGCAACATGCCGCTATGCTCTAACTAAATAAAGCTGAATGTACTGGGAGCTGTGGTGAGGTCTTACTGGGCAGCGGTCAGTGGAAACAGTGGGCTTGCAGGCTTGCAGCATCAGCTCCATCCAGAAGTCCACAGTCTCCTGTTTAGACGGTTTCACCTCCGGGGGCTTGGTAAACTGATGGTACAAGATGAACGTCTCCATGATCGAGCCCACATACCTTAAAAGAAAGATGCGAATAAGCATTTGAATATCAAAATAAAGTTCAAAACATTGACCTTAAGAGGTCATACCGAACTTTTGCTTAGGGGAAAGGGGTCCCCTAAATGGACAGTATCTTTAACATTAAAGGTCCCGCATAGTCAAAATCCTTTTTTTCATCAAATGGACGATATTTGGATGAAACCAAATCAAAGTAGGATGAACAAAGTAGGAAAAATGACTGTTGCTGGTACATTGATCAAGTCTGATCATAAAGGTACTGTTCCCCTCCCTATGTCAAAAACTTGAATTCAGGTGGTGGGATAATTTAGGGTTTCGTGTGACATCACATAAAGCCCTCATTTTAATACACCGATGGTAACGTCTTATTGCCTCATTTAAATAAGTACCGACTCGTAACCATCAGCACAGAAGGTGTGTTTGCAGAGGGGTGTGGTTTACATAGCTAGCTAGTCTATTGGTACTAAAATCTGACTGCAAGGTGACATCAAATTACAGGTTTCTCCTATTCATCAACGGCAAAGATAATTATAGGTTTCCCCTTTTATCTGTGACTGGTGTTTGCTAGTTACTGGCTAGCTAGTTCTTCAGCCAGCATGGAACAAAAGGGGGGGAAGGGTCGTTCAAAACTCAAACGCGGTTGTCATGTCAACATATGTCAGTTCTGCTGCAAAATGCAAGAGAAGAGACATGCCAAACGAGAGATCCTGACATCATTGATAGTCATGGTTTATAAATATGGTCTGGCAGTGAACATACACACACACACTTGAAGTCGGAAGTTTAAATACACTTAGGTTGGAGTCATTAAAACTAGTTTTTCAACCACTCCACAAATTTCTTGTTAACAAACTATAGTTTTGGCAAGTCGGTTAGGACATCTACTTTGTGCATGACACAAGTAATTTTTCCAACAATTGTTTACAGACAGATTATTTAACTTACAACTCGCTGTATCACAATTTCAGTGGGTCAGAAGTTTACATACACTAAGTTGACTGTGCCTTTAAAACAGCTTGGAAAATTCCAGAAAATGATGTCATGGCTTTAGAAGCTTCTGATAGGCTAATTGACATAATTTGAATCAATTGGAGGTGTGGATGTATTTCAAGGCCTACCTTCAAACTCAGTGCCTCTTCGCTTGACATCATGTCAGCCAAGACCTCAGAAAAAAAATTGTAGACCTCCAGAAGTCTGGTTCATCCTTGGGAGCAATTTCCAAACGCCTGACGGTACCACGACCATCTGTACAAACAATAGTATGCAAGTATAAACACCATAGGACCACGCAGCCATCATACCGCTCAGGAAGGAGACGCGTTCTGTCTCCTAGAGATGAATGTTCTTTGGTGCGAAAAATGCTAATCAATCCCAGAACAACAGCAAAGGACCTTGTGAAGATGCAAAAGTACCACTTTGTCCACAGTAAAACGAGTCCTATATCGACATAACCTGAAAGGCCGCTCAGCCAGGAAGAAGCCACTGCTCCAAAACCACCATAAAAAAGCCAGACTACAGTTTGCAACTACACATGGCGACAAAGATCGTATTTTTTGGAGAAATTTCCTCTGGTCTGATGAAACAAAAATAGAACTGTTTGGCCATAATGACCATCATTATGTTTGGAGGAAAAAGGGGGATGCTTGCAAGCCGAAGAACACCATCCCAAACGTGAAGCAGGAGGGTGGCAGCATCATGTTGTGGGGGTGATTTGCTGCAGGAGGAACTGGTGGACTTCACAAAATAGATGGCATCATGAGGGAGGACAATTATGTGGATATATCGAAGCAACATCTCAAGACATCAGTCAGGAAGTTAAAGCTAGGTCTCAAATGGGTCTTCCAAGTGGACAATGACCCCAAGCATACTTCCAAAGTTGTGGCAAAATGGCTTAAGGACAAAGAAGTCAAGGTATTGGAGTGGCCATCACAAAGCCCTGACCTCAATCCTATAGAACATTTGTGGGCAGAACTGAAAAAGTGTGTGCGAGCAAGGAGGCCTACAAACCTGACTGAGTTACACCAGCTCTGTCAGGAGGAATGGACCAAAATTCACCCAACTTATTGTGGAAACTTGTGGAAGGCTACCCGAAACGTTTGACCCAAGTTAAACAATTTAAAGGCAATGCTACCAAATACTAATTGAGTGTATGTAAACTTCTGACCCACTGGGAATGTGATGAAAGAAATAAAAGCTGAAATAAATCACTCTACTATTATTCTGACATTTCACATTCATAAAATAAAGTGGTGATCCTAACTGACCTAAAACAGGGATTTCTTACTTGGATTAAATGTCAGGAATTGTGAAAAACTGAGTTTAAATGTATTTGGCTATAGTGTATGTAAACTTCCAACTTCAACTGTATATATTTTGAGGCATACCCACACCTCACCCTGTCCAGTTTCAACTGAAATTGTCCAAGATGAACTAGCTACAAGATGAACTAGCTAGCTAACTTCATGATCTCACTGCAACACTGCTCATTACATCCAAGTTTCTTGTCATAAGCATTTCAAATAACTGTCAGTCAAGGCGAGCGCCGACCCCACTCAGCCTATTAGCTCCCCGCCCACTCAGCCTGTCTTTTCAGCCTTACTGATAGTTAGACATGAGAGAAAAAGTGCATTTCCTCAAATTTCGAGCATTTTTAAAATCAGGAAAAAATATAAAGGCTTTTACATTTAATCCAGATGACTGTACTGGCCCTTTAACAGGATATTTTGAAATGTGCCCTCTCATCCTGGTTTCTAATAATCTCAATCTCAAAAACCAGGTTCATATAAACATCAGTGTTATTGAGGAATCTGTTAAGAATGATATGCTCATATATTTCACATCAAGAATGCCTGCCTGGTCCCAGATCTGTTTGTGCTGTCTTGAATGTTTGCAGTGACAATGACCATAGGATCTAACAAGATGAACTGTGACTCCTCTCACCACATGGGTGCATTGAGCCGGTAGAGTTTCTCTGAAGCCTCGATGACCTTCCTGTGTTCGTTGGCCAGGATGCTGGCTCCCAGGTAGAAGCCTACGTCCCAGTAGTCCTGCATCTTCTCCAAGCTGCCCTTCCTCCCCAGCAGGCTGCTCAGGGTCACGCCTGGAAACACACACAACAAACACACACACAGACGGGCGCAGACAGACACAGAGGTTAGATAATAATATTCTCACTATTATTCTTTTCTTTTCAGGCTAACAGTATGGCATCGAAATGTAACAAAAGAAAAAGGCATGACACAGAAGCCCAAAAAGAATAACAGTGACATGAATTGATAAATAATGTAGGGGTGTAATTATTTAGTGTCCTTATGCAGGCTGTTAGTAATGATGGTAGTGATTGGCAGGGAGTACGACTGCACCAACAATTAGCCCACATTCCCTGCGGTTGATTACCGGCATGGATAAATAAAACAAGGCAGTTGTAGTTTACTTAAGCACACTAGTTCCCCTTGACAGGCTACTGATTCAGGGCAGTGGAGTGTCGGGGAAGAACAACGTACCTATTTTGCGCAGCTCGATGGAGGTGTCAAATTCGTGACCGGCAGCCATCAAGAGGACAACGTTGTTGATGCCGGAGTGAAGGGTTTGCTCTGTCTCGAAGGCTTTGCCGTACCTGGGGGAGAATTCATGAAGGGAGATTAAAATGGATTCATTAATAAACACATATTGCTGCCTAGTCAATGAGCTGACCTAAGCAATGATTTGTTTAATAACAGCGTATCATATAGTATCAGGTGTGTCAGTTGTCATAAGCCTGACACCAGGTGTCATGACTATTGATGCCATCTGCTATGTCTTAATTCTAACAGTGCTATGAAGCCTTTATGACAGAGGACTCAAGTAAAGTGTAACTGAAAAGGATGGAGGGAACTCAAAGGGATAACATAACATAGACTGATGTAGAGCCCTAGTAAGGAGGACTTGACTGGAGTGAGTGAAGGGATGCTGTGGGTACGGTGTGCATATTAGGACAACCGACAAGTCCGAGTGGCTTTGACACCAACTCCTTGTGACTCTAAGGCTGTACTAATATGGACACTGTAATGGTAGGTCTCACCAGTAGCAGGCCTGGTCTCGACTGCGATGGTCTTTAAAGCCAGAGCTCATGAACATGTCTTTATAGATACGGCCACAGAGGCAGTGCACGTCCGACGCCACCCTGTCACCTGACTCCACAATGGGCAGAATCACCTCCAGGGCCTTGGCACGGTCACCTGGACGATTCCTCCTGAAGGTCAAAGATTAGGAAACATTATGACAGATGGAATCCTCAGAATCAACAGCCTGTGTCGTGCTCAAAGTTAAAGTGTCGGGAAAATGTCTTGAAGAAAATCTGTGTGCTTGCTTCAGCCGTCTAAAATAATAAAGATAGGGGGAAAAAAACAGTACCGTAAATTCCGGACTATAAGCCGCAACTTTTTTCCCAGGCTTTGAACCTCGCGGCTTAAACAATGACGCGGATAATATATGGATTATCCCGCTTTCGATTTTTTTTTCTCTAAAAAAACACATTCTGTGATGTGCTCAGTTTTTTGGCGGCATGAAGCTTTCATTAGACCAATGAAATTGCCGAACGGGTTAAGGTCAAACAACTTTTTTGTTTACTGTTTAGATTAAATCGAGCGCTCTCAAACTTCCCATCATTCTGATTACGGTAGTCATTTTGTCACCCTCATCATGGCAAAGACACGGAGGAATGCATATGATGCAGCTTTCAAGTTAAAGGCGATTGATCTGGCTGTTGGAAAAGGAAATAGAGCTGCTGCATGGGAGCTTGATCTTAATGAGTCGATGATAAGACGTTGGAAACAGCAGCGTGAGGAATTGACTCAGTGCAAAAAGACAACTAAAGCTTACTGCTAATTTTTTATTTTTTGTTACAAGCCGTGTTTCGTTAAAGCCTATTTATTTTTGTTACAAGCCGTGTTTCGTTAAAGCCTGTGTAAAGTTCATTTGTTTCAATGTACCGGTAGGCACCTGCGGCTTATAGACATGTGCGGCTTATTTACGTTCAAAATAAAAAAATGAAAAAAATTCAGTGGGTGCAGCTTATATTCAGGTGCGCTTAATAGTCCGGAAATTACGGTACTGTGCTTTCAGCAAGCCCCCTAATTAAGTGTTAAAATGGGGGTTGGCTTTAACCCATTTAGTGTTGTATATACATTATTTCCTTCTATGATATCATGTGAAAGACTATCGTCAAACAGAATATGTGAGCAATTCACAAGTGGAGGAACAATGGTACCTGTTTAAAGCGAATATGTAGTGAAAATTGATATTCTGCTGGGCAGCCACCAAGCACGTGGGCAAGTTGTTCAGGCTCTCTATCAGTTTGATAATGGCATCGTAGTCCTGAAGTCAGAAAGAGGACTGGATTACAGCAAACACTTTATCAACATTATAATATCATCTCTGATTTCAAAGCATTATAAATTAGGCATAGCTGCAGACACCTTTAATATTTTTTAAATAGACACAAAGTGAAGATCCTCCCTCAAATTGATACATGCATGTAGGGTTGCGCGATGTCAACCTATGTTAAAACGTGATTAAATAGCCATAACAAATGGTGATATAAAATTAATATCCCCTTTATTTGCCAAGCCAAAAATATATACAGTACCAATCAAAAGTTTGGACACAGCTACTCATTCAAGGGATTTTCTTTATTTCTACATTGTAGAATAATAGTGAAGACATCAAAACTATGAAATAACACATATGTAATCATGGAGTAACCAAAAAGGTGCTAAACAAATCAAAATATATTTTAGATTCTTCAAAGTAGCTACCCTTTGCCTTGATGACAGCTTTTCACACTCTTGGCATTCTCTCAACCAGCTTCACCTGGAATGCTTTTCCAACAGTCTTGAAGGAGTTCCCACATATGCTGAGCACCTGTTGGCTGCTTTTCCTTCACTCTGAGGTCCAACTCATCCCAAACCATCTCAATTGGGTTGAGGTCGGGTGATTGTGGAGGCCAGGTCATCTGATATAGCACTCCATCACTCTCATTGGTCAAATAGCCCTTACAGTCTGGAGTTGTGTTGGGTCATTGTCCAGTTGAAAAACAAATGATAGTCCCACTAAGCGCAAAGCAGATGGGATGGCGCATCATGACAAAACGCTGTGGTAGCCATGCTGGTTAAGTGTGCCTTGAATTCTAAATAAATCACAGACAGTGTCAACAGCAAAGCACCCCCACACCATCGCACCACCTCCTCCATGCTTCATGGTGGGAACCACACATGCAGAGATCATCCATTCACCTACTCTTCATCTCAAAGACAATGCGGTTGGAACCAAAAACCTCAAATTCGGCCTCATCAGACCAAAGGACAGATTTCCACCGGTCTGATGTCCATTGCTCGTGTTTCTTGGCCCAAGCAAGTCTATTCTTCTTATTGATGTCCTTTAGTTGTGGTTTCTTTGCAGCTTGAAGGCCTGATTCACACAGTCTCCACTGAACAGTTGATGTTGAGATATGTTTGTTATTTGAACTCTGTGAAGCATTTATTTGGGATGGAATTTCTGAGGCTGGAAACTAATGAACTTATCCTCTGCAGCAGAGGTACCTCTGGGTCTTCCTTTCCTGTGGCGGTCCTCAAGAGAGCCAGTTTCATCATAGCGCTTGATGGTTTTTGAGACAGCACTAGAAGAAACTTTCAAAATTCTTGAAATTTTCCAGATTGACTGACCTTAATGTCTTAAAGTAATGGACTGTCAATTCTCCTTGCTTATTTCAGCTGTTCTTGCAATAATATGGACTTGGTCTTTCACCAAATAGGGCTATCTTCTGTATACTAACCCTACCTTGTCACAACACAACTGATTGACGCAAACACATTAAGGAAAGAAATTCCACAAATTAACAAGGCACACCTGTTAATTGAAATGCATTCCTGATGACTACCTCATGAAGCTGTTTGAGAGAATGCCAAGAGTGTACAAAGCTGTCATCAAGGCAAAGGGTGGCTACTTTGAAGAATCTCAAACATAAAATATATTTTGATTTGTTTAACACTTTTTTGGTTACTACATGATTCCATATGTGTTTTGACTGGTACTGTATATTTGTTTACATTTTAAATAATACGTAGTTATAAAATGGACACTAAAAAGCCTGCTAAAACATATTTTAGTAGCCTATTCCTCTCTGTTGGAGCTGTGGCATAAAATAAGTGTGTGTCTGTGTGTGCCGACATATATTATGGGTTGTAAATCATGAAGGGCCCGGCTGCAGAGCACGTAACTCTGCTGTCCCCAGAACTGGATAATTATTCAATGATTTGCATTTTTGCCTAATCTTCCTCTCTTATTAGGCATAGGCTTCTATATATTGTAGGTAGGTTCTGTACATCGCTAATAATAGGCTATTGAAGTAGGACTACTCTACACATTTCTTTCATAAGCTTTGCTCAGCTGTAAGTTTCCTTTTAACTTCTCATTAGATTTTCCCATCAAACTATTGTTTGCACAATAGTTTGATGGGCAACAATAAGGCTATATGCCCATTGAGAATGAAAAAATAAATCTTTCTGAAAGGACATTTTGCGCTGCTTTGGTGAAAATCTTAACTGTCTACATTGTTCTTTTGCATTCTGTAAATTCTTTGTAACATATTTATTGAAATAGGTTATGCAGGCTATAGCAAAGAAATAGGCCACTTGGCATGGCTCTGCTGTGGGCTGCCCAGTCAGCTCTTTACTCCGTGGAGCCAATCAGGTTGAAACAGGCTATACATTGTCTGTCACATCACGATGTCATCACCATCAGCGATGGCTGTCAATCCTCTTCGATATCCGATATTATCGTAATATCACCCAACCCTAAAAGTTCTTGCCTACAACTGAGACCCCTGATAAGATGAGCTTATTTTTACTTAGAATGACCATGGAGGCCTGCCATCTAATCAGTGTTAGCATTCAATCCCCTTTATATTGGTCTTTGTGTTCGCAGAGAAAGAGCATTAATGTTTCATGAAGGTAGTCAACCAAACACAGGCAACCATCACGCAGACTGTAGATCCGCCACACTAACACACAGGTTTTAAAGGTAGATTCGGCGATGCATGACGTAAACTGCAGAGTTGGGCCAATTTCCACACCAACTAAAAGTATGAGGCACGAGGCTAAACTTCTCAGCTATTTTGGTCCCGCAGCTAATCACACTGCAGCAGTTACTCTGTGAATGAACTGTCTTGCGTCACGCTCATCTGCAACGTGTGGTTCATTCGTCTGCTCGTGGTAACGTCACAACGCCGATTCTCAGTTTAAAACACCACAAAAGCATTCCACAGTCATAAAAGTGAGCCCATGCCAAAAAATCTACTGCCCAAACACAACAGCCACCATAACATAAACAAGGGCAGTCTTGACACTGGCAAACACAGAACCACTGAGCCCTGGGTCGTGTTCATTAGGCACCAAATGGTAGGGACTACCTGGACTTGTCCGATAAGAAGCGCTCGTTTCCATTTTCCATTACACAAAGCTTTGCTACAGTGTAGCCTAATAAACATGACCCAGGTCCCTCGCTCCCATAGCTAAGCCCACCTGGACATCCCGGTACGACAGCAGTAGGTTCATGATGATGTCTGGGCTGAGCAGCTCCACCGTGTCAAGGCGCTTCTGGATGCGGCCCAGCTCCTGACTCAAATCCTGGCCACTGAAGCGCTCCCGGGCCGTGCGGATCTCATGCCGGATGGACTCCCGGAAGTACTCACTAATAAGAGAGTCAGTTGTACCCTTACACTTAACCCCTGAAAATGCTTGTGATCCAGGGGCATATATTATATATAACACAAATGACTGATAATAGCTCATGTCTAACTGAAAGACATTTGCAGTTGGGCAGTCTAGACATTTCCAAGCTTATTTGCTGCTATTCTCCCACCCAACCAAGCTATCAAACCAAGCAGATTGGTTGAGCAAGAAAAACGAAGTGAAAGACACAATGAGGGAGTCATAAGGGAATAACTATACATGCAGCGTGGGTCGCATGACATGCTGACCTGGCATGAACGTGCACATTGTCCAGCAGTTGGATGAGCCTCTCTACCAGTGGGGTGAGGAGGGGTTCTAGTTGGAAGCTTGGCTGCATCAGTTCTTTGATGCCGTTTAAGAGGGTCGCATCGCAGGCAAACACCTTGCCCTGTGGCAACACTACATACGGGATGAACGTGTAGCTCCCACACTGCTCCTGAGGGAAGACACACATATGAGCATTAACATACAAGCTCTCACACACAAGCGTTACCTATACGCAGCATACATAAACATTACGACCAAACCCCAGCACACTATTAGCAAACAGAAACATATACAATATTCACGTTGGAACCACTGTATTAACGCGTGTTCAAATATTAGGAAAGGTTTTTGCTTAATCCCCATCTCTGCAAAATCTTTATAAATATAAATGAGGTGATGAACACTGTTCCATTGTCATATGCCTGCTTGAGGACTTATGACAATGGAGTACTGACCTTGCTACCTTATCCAGACCAGAGTGGTATCATGCTCTAATAGTGGCGCTGCTTTAAACACACATATCTACTAAACACACACATCCGCTTGATAGGCCTAAGGAAATCCATTGACCTATAAACCCATAAAAGGCTGCAATTCAACCTTTGTTCAACAATCCTGAGAAAACAACCTTAGGATCAACCTATATCAGAGAAATCTGGGCTAAAAAAAGTCACAAATCTTTATAAAAAAAAAAGTACAGCAGTAGTTATTGGCAATATTATGCAACTGGTGGTACTATTGTTGTGGCAATAGAAGGGACATCTTTATGGCACTGTAGCCTACTTTTTCCAAAATGTCACACCCTAAAATCTGTTTACAACCCAATTTCCCCCCAAAGTGAGCTGGCAAAAGGCCCACTTGGTCACTTCCTCAATCATTTAATAATTGTAAACTCTCACGATGCCCTGGGTGTACCTTGAGTGCTTGCAGGTCACTGTCCTGTTTGTAACAATACAGGATGATGTTATTGGTCATGCTGAAGCTCTCTCTTACGCCCAGGTGATAGAAGAGTGACTGCTGGCAGCAAGTGTCACTAATTTCCACAACTGCCACATCTGTCAAAAGAGAAGGGTCAAATTGGGTGTCGAAATACGAAAACACCCGTGCAGCGCAGGTACACACTTAAAATACCTGTGTGTGCAGAACACACTCACACACTAACTTTTTGGCCAAAAACAATTTTGAAGAATGAAGTAGTGTGGTGTGGCAAATGCCTTGCTGCCAGTCGACATGACTATACTTGCCTGCATTGTAGAAGATATCAAGAACGTCAGTCGTCCCAAGCGATATCCTCTCGAAAGGAATGGTTTTGAACACCGCGTGCGTGTCCGCGCAGGCTTCTTTCACAGACTTCAGTGTCAGGTTCTCTTCTGTCGGTGGCAGGGATGCATCTTCAACGATAATGTATGCAACAGCAACAGCCCTAGTCCGGCTCCGGGGTGACATAATGTGCTTATTCGAGGTGCTGAGATCAATAGCCAAAGGGTCCTGCCATAAACTTCCAGCTGATACCCAAACAGGATCCTTTCTCTTGACCTCGTGCAGGCTCATACGTCTGCGTTCGGTGGTATACATTTTCCCAAATATTCAAGAACGCATATTCCAGTGTGTCATAGACAGTGCGGCTCTGTCCCTGTAAATTCCCCAGGTGCGTCTCGTCTCGACCCGTCTCCAGTGACATTCCGCGAACTGTTCCCTACACGCCTTCAACCCCTCCCATATCCCCGGCTGCGAACTCGCCCAATGTCTACACGCAAACTTCAAAACACAGGACACATTACAATATGGAAATAAAAAAACTTCTTTATCATTGGTGTAGCAAGTGTTCATGTGCACCTGAACATCGCATCCACTTTGGTATTTTATTAGGATTCCCATTAGCTGTTGCAAAAGCAGCAGCTACTCTTCCTGGGGTCCACACAAACATAATGCAGAACATCAATAGACAAGAAAAGCTCAAGGACAGAACTACATAAAACATTTTTAAAAGGCATATGTAGCCTACATATCAATGCATGCACACAAACTATCTAGGTCAAATTAACTGTTGGATTTACAGAGGCTCTTCTACGACCTCTGCTGGCGTAGCCAGAAATTCGTTGGGTTGGCCTGCAGAAATGTTGCTATTGAGATACGTTTGTCGTTTTAGAGCTAATCTCATGCTATTCTACACATTTTGCTATGATGCTGATAGAAAATATTGCTATTTTAAAGCTAATTTCCTGTAATTCTACACATTTTGCCGTGGGAGAAAGTGTGTTTATTTCCATATTGTAATGTGTCCTGTGTTTTTTAGCTTGCGTGTCTCAGAGCTCCATGTCTTATCTGTACGCACGGACCACTCCATAAGTAATACTTTTGTCACCTATTGGCCTGTAGAATTATTATTATTAAACATGTATTCATTAAACTGGTAACGGGGATCTTCAGATAAGTCTTGTGAGGCTTGTTTGCCTCTTGAGCAAAACAACCGACATGTATGTATTCATGAGATAAGGGTGATATGTGCAGAGGTCGTGGATTGAGATATAGCCCATGCAGAAATATATCCGTTTTAAACAGACGGATTTTGGTGGGGATTTTTTCATGTTAATTTGATTTCCGCAGGGCCGTGGAAATTGTATAGGGTTAATATGCCATATTTCATATTTGGGCAAAGAGCTCCATGTTTAATAATGGGATGGTCCATAGTGAGGGGCCATAGCTACAATGGTACTGGTTTCACCTGTGAGCTGGATTTACCTTCTAGCTTTGGTATGTGAGATGTGTGGGAGGCCGTCCATAGCCTGGTATACCCCAACCTGCTATAGTTGGTTTAGTAGGGTAGGACTGGTTAAGGCTTAAGTTTTCAATTTAGATTGAACTCTGTATTTTGAGTCTGTTCATTTTGTAAAACGTAAATGATGTAAATATTCATTCCTTCATTGGATTTCATCATTCACCGGGAACCACCTTTCACTGTTAAAAAAAAAACGGGACATTATTTTGCACCTGATTTTGCTGACTCCTGCTACTTACTGCCTATAAGGCTGCATCAACATTGAGTCTCTACGTCTAATCAGAGACAATTTGGCATTTTTCAAGCTAATTTCCTGCAATTCTACACATTTTGAAATGGGGCAGAGACGTTTTGTTGTTGCAGCTTTAAAGCTAATATCCTGCAATTCTACACATTTTGCTATGAGGCAGAAAACCAGAACTGTGTTATGTTCCAAAAACATTTCAAGGGGAATACAAGAAGTATTGATGGAGTACTATGGAGCCTCCAAGTCCCATGTTGCCCTGGGTTAAGAACATACACTGTAGAAAAGGAGCTAGGCTATGTGTTATATTTGTTCTTAATTTCGACATTAATAGTAGAATGATAGTGTTTCACAATATTCTTTCCACAAAAAAATGTATTAGGTCACACAAAATTGCATTTATGGGTAGAGCCTTCTTATTGGTCAACAAAAGACGACCATATCGTGGTCAAATTGACAGTTTCCTTTCGCTTCCGTACAGGTTAGCTGACGTCACAACAACGATGTGCGTTTACAACGGGCAGTAGGCCGTGTGTTGTGGTTCTGGATGGCCAGATAAGCTAGCCAGATAAACTAGCCAGATAAGCTAGCAACAATGACAAGACACTGACATGTGGTGAATCCTTAGTGGCTCGTTTCAGCTCAGTTGTACCATGTCTTATTTGTAGGTGTTTTGACTGATGTCCCATCTATGTTAATATGGCCAAACAAATGACTAGCTATCTAACCAACAACCTAACGATGTATTTGAGAAAGAAACAAGTGCTCATTGTGCAACTTTGTGTTTTCAATAAACATTGGAGATGGACTATGTTGACAAATGCTGTCAGAAATCTATGCCAACCCCGTGTTTTGCCCCATAGTTGCGCACTTGTTGGTTTTGTTGCTAAACAATCAATCCCTTCTATATCCTATATCCCCAAAGTAAGATTCCACAGCCACAAAGTCAAAATTGGCTACAAAAAAATAGGTTAGGGTTTAATTTAAGGTTAGCATTGCGGATGTTAGGGTTAAATTCAAATGTTAAGAGAAATTGTTGAAATGGGCGGGGTTTATGACTTTGTGGTTATAGAAACGCGTGACGACAAATCGACTGGGGCCAGCAAATCTCATCGTCAAATCGACTGGGGCCAGCAAATCTCATCGTCAAATCGACTGGGACCAGCAAATCTCATCGTCAAATCAACTGGGGCTGTGCGATTTCTACATGTTTGACGTTTGCTGTCCCCAGTCAATTTGACAAGAGACAGTTCGTCTTTTGTTGACCAATAAGGCTGCACCATTAGAATGCAGTTGTGTGTGCCCCCAATAACATTATTTGGGAAATATATTATCACTGTATAAATTAAGGACATTTAAGGACTTTCATGAAATTACAATACAAAAATGTTACATCTAGCTTTTTTATTATTACATTACATTGTATTGCATTACACCCTCTAAACTTACTCGACAGATACCAGTCTTTGGCCAAAATATGTTAAATTTGCTGTGGTTAGCAATATTCATGTAATTTTTTTTATCTGGCAGTAGCTCTGTGGCCCACTATTTGAGAACCACCTGGGGTATTCAACTCTTAATTAACCTACGAGGTCCAGAGCCTGCTGGTTCTCAGTTCTACCTGATAATTAAATGTACACACCTGGTGTCCCAGGTCTAAATCTAGTACCTGGGGGGAAAAAAATAAAAATGCAGTGTAACTGGCTTTGAGGTCCAGAGTTAAGTTTGTGGGGTCTACGTGATACTATTACTGACGATATGACGGAAATGAGAAAACATTACTCACCCAAAGCAGCGCGGCATAGGACTGCAGGCAAGGCTAAATAAACTGAAATAACTGTGGTTACCAGAATTTTGGGTACATTAGTCTGTAGAGCCTGCGAAATTTACATCTGGTTTATAACTTGATGTGGCTTACTGTGTGGTTACGATGGTTTACTTGAACATACATTAAGCATCAAGGTTATGGCGAACAAATATCAACAAAACTAAGAGTCGTTCACAACCTTTATGTACAATACAAAATATCTAAAATGGAACTACAATGCAAATGGTGTTCAAAAAAGTAAAAAACAAAATTGTCTTTGTTGTGGGAATAGTCATGCTGTACAGTGTGGTATGAGTTTTCTCCAGAAACCTCCATAGCCTACAGTCAATTCGGTGGTAAAGACTGAGTAAACGAGAATACACTGCGACACATTTTTTCCTACGTCAAAAGCAGCACACATTTAAAGCAGATACATACACGCGTATGCTGTCTTTACTCCTTGTTGCAACGCTCAAATACACTATATGATGAATCCAGCGTTCACATTCAATACATCCAGTGTATTTACAGTTAAGGTCTGGACATAGGCTAGCCTTCAGCAATATACTAATTTGTATTCAATGTTCTATTCCAAAAATATAATAAAAATAATTTTTTGTAAAGTAACTTCTTTCTGGCATTGAGCACTTGTGTTGAACATAAGCAGTCAGATATGGGGGGGACTCAACCACACGACTGATCTTAAGCTAATGTCCTGAGAATAGAGAGTACTGAGACCTGTTACTGCAGGTTAAAGCAGGTTTTTATGACCGCCAATTAGAGACCACAAAGACTTCTCCTACCACTTTTTTTTATTTATTTGTTCCGTTAACCCTGAAAGCTGCTTAACCCAACACGCCATGGGTTCAGTTCATTGTTCCATCCGTGTTAAGGAGATGGCCAACAGGTGGTAGGCATCAGTGAACATTATTTTCCAACAATACACTTGACTGGAATAATCCGTGGCCCTGTCAGAATACTTGAAAGAACGCACATTTCCTTCCTTGTTTCCCTGAGGTAAGAACATATTTACAAAGCAAAATCCTACTATTTTCAACAATCCAACCATTTAAGCTCTGTAATTACTTCAAAAAGGAAAGCAGGACGAAAGGACGCATGTCCCAACTATTCGAAAAGGCTCGGAGGTCTTGCATTCACTCATCCAGGCCCTCGTCATCTTCCTCCGCCCTGGCGTCCACTTCGGCTGTGTCGGAAAACTCATGCAGCAGGACGTACTCGCGGCTACTGAAGCCAAACTTGAGCACGTCCTTCTCCTTGAGCTCGTAGTAGCGCTGCGCCTCAATGCGCTGGTTGTTCAGGTAGGTGCCATTGCCCGAACCTAGGTCAATGATGTAGGGCTTCACCCGCCGCCCGCCAGTTCCATCCGAACGCGTGAACTCCACCAACCTGGAAATCAGCAGACACAGAAAGAACTACATTACCCAGAGCTTGAAAGTGTCCCAACCTAGAGATTGAAATCACATAAACACAACAGAACTACATTAACCAAATGTCAAAAGCGTCAGACCTCAACAAAATGTTGGGAAATTATGTAAGCAGGAAAATTACAATTTCAAAACAGAGACCATTTTCGAAGGATTAGCAACTAAACTAATGTCATCCCGAGGGCCTGATTTGAGCAACCAAGTGATTGTCAGATCTCACCTGTACTGGAACACAGCGTGCTGTTTGGAGCAGGAGGGGTGGTCGATGGGGATATCAGCAATCTTCCTCTGCCGCCCCATCAGGTAGGCACTCTGCCTGTGGACGTACATGACCGGGAGCTGCTCATCGTTCTTGAAGGGGTACAGTCGCCACCTGCGCTTGGGGATGCGAGCCTCGGGGGGCTCGTTGTACTTGATCACTTCCCCCCTGAACGTGTTGGTATCTTCCGTGAGCGCACCAGACAGTTCAAAGTTGGGCTTCTCTTTATCGACTGGGGGGCTGTCTTTGCCCTCGCCCCCCTCTTGGGTACCTTGTCCGAAAGCTTGTCGCTCGTCATTGTTCTCCTCAAACCGGTGCCGGTTGTCCCGTCGTTGATTGTCATGCTGCTGTCTCTCTGCCTGCTGCTCCTGGAAGGAGCGGGATTCTCGCTCTCTGGGCCTGTCCCCACCTCCACCCCGCTCTCTCTCTCCTCGTTTTCTCTCCCTGGGTCTGTCAGACTCTCCGTGTCCGTCAGCCTGCTCCCACCTACTTCGCCGCACTGGTGGCTCCGAGGGCTCTGGCATGTTGTTGCGGTCACGCCTTCTATGGTCATCGGCACCTCGGTCAGCACCGCGGTGGTCACCCTGCTCCTATTGGGGAGACAGTGGGACAAGAGCATTAGCCTAATTCCCGAGTCAAAATTACTTGGTAAAGTGTTAATAATGAAAGAACATATTTGCTGCATTAAATGTTTTACATGAATGCATTTCCCCAATTGTTACATTTACTCATAAGTAGAGACAGAATCACCCGCTTTATTTTGACATCGGCACCGCGGGGAGAGCTTCGGCTCCTGCCGGTGTTTTTGGGCGATCTGTCTCGTCTTCCCAACGCCCTTCTACCTGGCGAATGACCTTTTGCCCTGGGTGGCGATCTAGTCAATCAAATCAACAAGGAAAGGCTTTAAAACCAATAGTTAATTTAACACCAAGGCTAGCTAGCTACAATGGACTGCTCCTACTGGATTCTTCTCTGAGCGACACGTGACAAATAATTCGTAATACGGGGTTTCGACATACAGGATGGCCGCTGGCCTTGGGAGTCAATCATCGGTGTCAGTGGCCTGCTTGGGCCAGTGAAAATAAATATTGTAATAATGCTATTTTCAATCTGGGACATAGATTTGATGAAAAACAGAAATTCCCAAAGCTGTTACTTCTTTAGGCACATTATTTATAACACGCAGCGCACACATAGCCGTTGAGACGAATAATCTGTCGGGCAGCAAGAGGATGCAGCTCAACAGGTTGTCGCGTAGAGCAGCTCACAGAAGAACGACAGCAGCAGCAGGGAAGACGTTTCAACTTATGATAACTACCAGTAAAAGCTAAGGCAACAATAGTTATGCAAACCGGGTATTTAAAAAGTTTGGTCCGAAGTCATGGTTAAATCTTTGCGATGCGCAATTCAGTCATCCGGCTCTGTTTGAATGAACAAATTGTAAATGCTTTACTAAAAAAAAAACTTCCCAATTTGTTTAGCAAACTCTGGCATCACATTTAGGCTACATGGTACAGTACAGAAACACCATTAGCCAAATTGTCTCTTGCTAGGGTGCGCGATTGAATTGAAAGGCAACAACACCCCCCTCCAACACTACATTTTTTCCAGACCTCAAAACTGGTCTCCTGATGTGGTTTAATCATTGTTTGGGACTTAGAACATCAAATTTTTTATCATTTTCTATATATAAAAAGATTTTGAGTGAAAACCAGACAAAAAAATAGGAAAACCCAGAAACTGGGAAAAACAAAACTGGGGAAATGGAATTTAGAAAAAGATAGCAGGACCCTATAAAATCAGTTGACTGTTAAAAACCACGAATAACACCTTTTGAGATTACATTAAGGTTTTATAAACAATCAATGTAAATATTATATTGTCAAGTTAAAATGCAATTATTAGTGTATGGAGTGTAGGTTATTATAGGCTACTTGCTCAGCTCGCAAAATATGTATACAATCAACTGATATTTATATTATCCACGCATTATCCTTTT
Source organism: Salmo trutta (assembly GCF_901001165.1). Taxonomy (NCBI): domain Eukaryota; kingdom Metazoa; phylum Chordata; class Actinopteri; order Salmoniformes; family Salmonidae; genus Salmo; species Salmo trutta. The sequence goes on along the minus strand of NC_042993.1, from coordinate 27,560,803 downwards.
TCCTGTGACATCTTGGCCCAGGACAGTATATAATTTATTCCATTTGGACCAGTAGCTTTCAGTTGGCACTGGGCCGGTGTGCCACTGGTAAATTGACCATTTATAGCTAGTCTGATTAATCAGGCTGTAATACAGAACTGGTATATACAGCCTGAAACTAATGACAGCAAAATCATGTAAATGTTCCTTAAAACAAACTTTACCTTGTTCCGAACCATATACCTACCGGCTCTCTAAAAAGTTGGGTAAAATTGAGAAAATGAAGGACAAACCACTCAGACAACCAGTAATGTTTAAATGTAATTTTATTCAACATTCTGGAGGCATGAGTTTCGGGCTGCGTACCAATTAACTGTGTATTACTGCCTGATTAATCAGACTAAACACATACAAGGCCCTCCCTCGTCATCCGTCGGGCAAATCTGACCATGACTCCCTTCTCCTGCTTCCTGTTAACAAACCAAAGCTCAAAACAGGAAGTACCAGTGATGTGGTCAATATGGAAGTGGTCGGAAGCAGACGCGAGGCTACAAGACTGTTTTGCTAGTACAGACACTTGTGATATGTGGCAGGGCTTGCAGATTTATTTTATTTAACCAGGTAGGCTAGTTGAGAACAAGTTCTCATTTGCAACTGCGACCTGGCCAAGGTAAAGCATAGCAATTTGACACATACAACACAGAGTTACACGTGGAACAAACAAAACATACAGTCAATAATACAGTAGAACAAAAGAAAACAAAAAGTCTATATACAGTGACTGCAAATGAGGTAAGTTAAGGCAATAAATAGGACATGGTGGCGAAGTAATTACAATATAGCATTTAAACACTGGAATGGTAGATGTGCAGAAGATGAATGTGCAAGTAGAGATACTGGGGTGCAAAGGAGCAGGATAAATAAATAAATACAGTATGGGGATGATAGCCCATCTGTTAACAGCCCATCTATGTACAGGTGCAGTGATCTGTGAGCTGCTCTGACAGCTGGTGCTTAAAGCTAGTGAGGGAGATTGTTGCAGTTCGTTCCAGTCATTGGCAGCAGAGAACTGGAAGGAAAGACAACCAAAGGAGGAATTGGCTTTGGGGGTGACCAGTGAGATATACCTGCTGGAGCGCGTGCTACGAGTGGGTGCTGCTATGGTGACCAGTGAGCTGAGATACGGCGGGGCTTTATCTAGCAGAGACTTGTAGATAACCTGTAGCCAGTGAGTTTGGCGACGAGTATAAAGCGAGGGCCAACCAACGAGAGCGTACAGGTCAATGGTGGGTAGTGTATGGGGCTTTGGTGACAAAACGGATGGCACTGTGATAGACTGCATCAAGTTTGTTGAGTAGAGTGTTGGAGGGTATTTTATAGATGACATCACCAAAGTCGAGGATCGGTAGGACGGTCAGTTTTACGAGGGTCAGTTTTACGAGGGTATGTTTGGCAGCATGAGTGAAGGATGCTTTGTTGCGATATAGGAAGCCGATTCTAGATTTAATTTTGGATTGGAGATGCTTAATGTGAGTCTGGAAGGAGAGTTTACAGTCTAACCAGACACGCAGGCATTTGTAGTTGTCCACGTATTCTAAGTCAGATCAGCGAGCAGGTGCGGGCAGTGATCGATTGAATAGCATGCATTTAGTTTTATTTGCGTTTAAGAGCAGTTGGAGGCCACGGAAGGAGAGTTGTATGGCATTGAAACTCGCCTGGAGGTTAGTTAACACAGTGTCCAAAGAGGGGCCAAAAGTATTCACAATGGTGTCGTCTGCGTAGAGGTGGATCAGAGAATCACCAGCAGCAAGAACAACATCATTGATGTATACAGAGAAGAGTCGGCCCGAGAATTGAACCCTGTGACTGCCAGAGGTCCAGACAACAGGACCTCCAATTTGACACACTGAACTCTATCAGAGAAGTAGTTGGTAAACCATGCGAGACAATCATTTGAGAAACCAAGGCTGTCGAGTCTGCCAAAAAGAATGTGGTGATTGACAGAGTCGAAATCCTTGGCCAGGTCGATGAATATGGCTGCACAGTAATGTCTCTTATCGATGGCGGTTATGATGACGTTTAGGACCTTGAGCGTGGCTGAGGTGCACTCATGACCAGCTCTGAAACCAGATTGCATAGCGGAGAAGGTACGGTGGGATTCAAAATGGTCGGTAATCTGTTTGTTAACTTGGCTTTCGAAGACCTTAAAAAAGACAGGGTAGGATAGATATAGGTCTGTAGCAGTTTGGGTCTAGAGTGTCAACCCCTTTGAAGAGGGGGATGACCACGGCAGCTTTCCAATCTTTGGGAGTCTCAGACGATACAAAAGAGAGGTTGAACAGGCTAGTAATAGGGGTTGCAACAATGTCGGCAGTTAATTTTAGGAAGAGAGGGTCCAGATTGTCTAGCCCGGCTGATTTGTATGGGTCCAGATTTTGCAGCTCTTTCAGAACATCAGCTATCTGGATTTGGGTGAAGGAGAAATCGAGGGGGCTTTGGCGGGTTGCTGTGGAGGGTGCCGGGCAGTTGACCGGGGTAGGGGTAGCCAGGTGGAAAGCATGTCCAGCCGTAGAGAAATGCTTATTGAAATTCTCAATTATAGTGGATTTAAAGCCCATTTTTCCGGATGACTGTGATATCTAATTCGCAAAACAGATCCACAGATAACGCAATCTCAATTGCACTTCACAATGCCCTCTCCCACCTGGACAAGAGCAGAAATAACTATGCAAGTATGCTTTTCAGACTACAGCTCAGCATTCAACACCATAGTCCCCTCCAAGCTCATCACCAAGCTAGGGGACCCAGTGACTGAACCCCTAACTCTGCAACTGGATCCTGTGTAGGCAACAATAACTCTGCCACGCTGACCCTCAACACAGGGGCCACTCAGGGGTGTTTGCTTATTCCCCTCCTGCACTTCCTGTTCACCCACGCAGCTGCATGACCACGCACGACTGCAACACCATCAAGTTTGCTGACAACACGATACTGGTAAGCCTGATCACTGACGCCGATGAGTCAGCCTACAGGGAGGTCGACAGTCTTAGAGTGTGGGTGGAAAGATTTGGCAAGGGACCTCTGACCCTCAAAAAGTTCTACAGCTGTACCATCGAGAGCATAATGACAGGCTGCATCACCCCTCGGTATGGCAAATGCAACGCCCTTGACCGCAAAGCACTTCAGAGGGTGGTGCAGACAGCCCAGTACATCACAGTCAGAGGAAGGCTCGAAAAATTGCTAAAGACTCAAGCCACAGACTATTCACGCTGCTGCCAGGCGGAACATCGGCTCTCAGGCCAACAGGCTCCAAGCCATAAGACTGCTCAATAGCCAGTTAATGGTACCAGAACTATCTGCATTGACCCTACGCACTCACTAGACTACATACACTGACACTCCCACAGACAATACAAACTACACACGCACACACTCATTTGCTGCTGCTCTTTATTTTACTCAATCTATTCTGATGCCTAGCGACTTCACTGTCCTCATGTGCATATCTACCTCAAATTGCTCGTACCTATGTACATTGACCTGGTACTTGCTGTATATACTGTCAAATCAAAATCAAACAATGAGGCTATACAGGGGGTACTGGTATTGAGTCAATGAGCTGAGGTACAGGTTATGGTAGGGCCATTCTTGTGTATTTTAATAATTGGGAAGGGCTCGTAAGCAAGCATTTCACGGTAAAGTATCCAGTGCTTGTGACATTTTTATTTGAGTTCTAGCTAGCTATCACTGTTTCCAGTCAACTAACATTAAATGAGCTAGCTAATTGAGGGAAAACTAGGCGGCATTCAGTCATTTACTTTGCCCACTACCACCTCATAAGAACTAAATACAATCCTGACACCGTGTTAACGTTTAGAAACGTCAATCATCACTTCCATACGTCTTAAAAGACATATGGAACTTATCAGCGAGAAATAAATAAAAAAATACACTCAATCTAACAGTTTTGCAGATTCATTCAGCTATGGTTCAACTATGCTTACACTGGTGGTCGGTCGCCTCGTCTTCAGAAACAAGCGCTTTAACGTGGATATATTTCAGTGTGGAAACACTAACCTTAATCCAATCAAGGCGTGTATCAATTTAACTTTTTATTTTATTTGTATTAATATTTATATGAAAAATAAGATCATGCTTCCAAAGCCGTACCGCCAGCGACGCGTGTTAATGTTCAGATTGAGCGTCGGTGCTCATAACAAAACTCGCCGTATAGAAGACGCCTTTGTTTAAAGACTTGTGTAATGTAATGGAACAAGAGTCGTGATCGAGGGCTAATTGAGGGTTATAAGACTAAAGCACAACAATAACGCCTACTAGTTAGCTAAATCGTTAGCTTGCTCAATCGTTAGCTTAGTGGCTAGCTAGTTGCTATTATTGATATTGTGTAACATCATGGCCTTGCAACCCTACGGTGTAATTTGTGTTCGCTAGCTACAATACTATACACCCATGAAATCAGGCTACCTGCTTGTTCGTCTCCTCTGCGGCGGTGGGCTTGGGCTGCCGTTGGACCCCGAACTCGAGCGCCGTGATCTCTGGGGCCTAGCTGGGCTGTGTTTCTCTTGTTTGATTTTCGGTTTTGAGTCCCGCACCGGAGATTCCACCATTTTGTGCCGCCTCTCTTTTTCCATTATGAACCTTAACCAATAGTTGAAAATCGACTAAATAGAGGTCATTGCGAATACATATGTATAAAAAGTGATCAACAAACTCCACTGCAAACGCTGACAAAGTTCTCTATTGTGCGCAAGGAAACGCGTTTCCGCTTCCGGCAGAACGCTTTAAATATTTTTCACCGTGACTATGGACTAGTTCACTTTAGTTCCGTTGTAATATTGCAGACCTATTCTATCATCTTTTCAATAAGGTCGTACACCTAGACAATGTTATACTTAAATGTATGTACTTAATTTTCCTTCCACATTTCATAGCGTCAAAGGTTTGAAAGAACTCAATCATGCCTTCGAGCAGCTCGGATAGGTTAGTGAGTAGCGCAAGGAATTAAGTTGCCATGGTGAAAATAAACAATTAAACGTCTTCAATTCACATTTCAACAACACACATTCCTTGAGACATTACCTGCTACAACCAAACACTTTTTTTATGTGTAGTGTAATCAAAGTATCACAATGATTCCTCCGGCTGATTCTCTGCTGAAATATGACAACCCAGTCTTGGTGAGCAGAAACACAGAAAAGAAGTCTCCAAAGGTAGGATAACGTTAACAAAACACGTTTTAATGCTGGCTGCTAACGTTAGTTACAGTAGCTAAATGTATCCATGTAGTGGTATCTAACATACATTATGTCCACTGTCATTATTTTGAAATCAATGTCATGCCAATGTTCCTAGTGAGCTGTGAGATGTCAATCAATTGCATTTTTTTTTTTCTTCAACAAACTGGCTGAAGATTGATGTTCTTCTAATCTAAATTATGTGTACTGCAAATTCAGGCACGACCCCTGAAAGTGGCTCCCCAACAGCCTGCCATGACTGGCCCTGTGCCACCTCCACCCAAACCCAAGACCCCCTCAGCCGATACCAACAAACAGCAAACCGAGGAGATCCTTAATGCCATCCTACCACCCAGGTATGACATGACATCTTTACTGATAACACCCTTCTCCCTATTTTTTCCTCTTAGGGAAATTAACCAATATTCCTGGTTTTGCAAAACCTGAAATTTGACAACCCTGTGTTAATCTCAGTTCTACCACTGTTACAGGGAATGGATGGAAACCAACCAGCTGTGGGTGCAGCAGGTGTCCAGCACGCCGTGTACCCGCATGGACGTGGTGCACCTACAGGAGCAGCTGGATCTGAAGCTGCAGCAGAGACAGGCTAGGGAGACAGGCATCTGCCCAGTCCGCAGGGAGCTCTACTCCCAGTGCTTCGGTAAGGAGACAGGGGAAGGCAAGACGAGATGAGATGCATGGACGGTAGTAATAGTAGAAAAGTGTGTTGGATACAAATCCTAAAAGCTGGGCCAGTTTTCAAGAGGACCTAGATTAGGCTAGCCTCAAGCTGGTTCTGAACTAAAAATCAATTTCACTGGGTTTAATCTGTGTCCGGGAAACTGGTCCTAAAGAATGTTGCATTGTGAGTTTGTGTTTAAAACTCTAAGCCATTGATTGCCTGTAGATGAGTTGATCAGACAGGTAACCATCAACTGTGCTGAGAGAGGACTGCTGTTGTTGCGTGTGCGAGACGAAATCCGTATGACCATTGCTGCTTACCAGACACTGTACGAGAGCAGTGTGGCCTTTGGCATGAGAAAAGCCCTGCAGGCTGAGCAGGGCAAGTCTGACATGGAGAAGAGGGTAAGGAAATGGGTCACACACAAACATTTTACACTTTTCTAAAAATAAATTCGAATTTTACGACCTTTGCATCATTGTAGATTGACCTCTACATTTAGAATGCTTGACCTGTCTGCAGTGTCACTGGAAAACTTTTCAAGCAACCAAGCTAGTGTAGACCAGCAGAGGGAGCCATCTTCCTAGCCCTCATGGCTGCATTTACACAGGCAGCCTAATTCTGGTCTTTTTTCCACTAATTGCATCTTTTGGTCAATCACATATAATATTTTCACAGATCTTTTTCAGAGTTGATCTGATTGGTTAAAAGATCAAATTAGTGAAAAGAAATATCAGAATTAGGCTGCCTGTCTAAACCCAGCCCATGACGTCAGAGAACGCTCAGCTTTTACCACTTCATCTTACAGATAAAGCTAAAGAGAGTGAATGAAGAGAAACAATCCAAGTGAATGGACTGCTGCACCATTGAATGATTAAAAACCTTTATTACCCCAAAGTGAATTTCATTTGCATCTACTTGTGTAGATCTCCGATTTGGAGAACGAGAAGCGGGACCTGGAGAGACAGGTTAACGAGCAGAAGGCCAAGTGTGAGGCCATTGAGAAGAGGGAGACTGAGAGACGGCAGGTGGAGGAGAAGAAACACACAGAGGAGATTCAGTTCCTGAAGAGAACCAACCAGCAGCTCAAGGTAAAGGCGTTCAGTCATCATCATTGTGCGGTCTTGCCAACTCCTATGTGCATTGTCATGCCAAATAAGGCAGCCAGGATTTTCCTAACTCATAGAAAGTCTTTAAAATTAAATCAATCAATTGATGTCATTTGAAATATACTTTACAAAAATATACATGCAACATCAAAAGTGTTGGTACCAGCTGAAATTATCCCAGAAACTTTCCACATACACAAAAAGCTTTTCTGTCAAATGTTGTACAGAAATTAGTTTACATCCCTATTAGTGAGCCTTTCTCCTTTGCCAAGATAATCCATGCACCTGACAGGTGTGGCATATCAAGAAGCTGATTAAACAGCATGATCATTACACAGGTGCACCTTGTGCTCGGGACAATAAGACCACACGCTCCCTCAACATTTTTGAGGGAGCGTGCAATTGGCATGCTGACTGCAAGAATGTCCACCAGAGCTGTTGCCAGAGAATTTGATGTCAAATCAAATCACATTTATTTGTCACATACACATGGTTAGCAGATGTTAATGCGAGTGTAGCGAAATGCTTATGCTTCTAGTTCCGACCATGTAGTAATATCTAACAAGTAATCTAACAATTTCACAACAACTACCTTATACACACACAAGTGTAAAGGAATGAATAAGAATATGTACATAAAAATATATGAATGAGTGATGCCCGAACGGCATAGGCAAGATGCAGTAGATGGTATAGAGTACAGTATATACATATGAGATGAGTAATGTAGGGTATGAAAACATTATATAACGTGGCATTGTTTAAAGTGGCTAGTGATACATTTAATTACATCAAGATGGCAAGATGCAGTAGATGGTATAGCGTACAGTATATACATATGAGATGAGTAATGTAAGGTATGTAAGCATTATACACTGCTCAAAAAAATAAAAGGGAACACTAAAATAACACATCCTAGATCTGAATGAATGAAATAATCTTAAATACTTTTTTCTTTACATAGTTGAATGTGCTGACAACAAAATCACACAAAAATAAATCAATGGAAATCCAATTTATCAACCCATGGAGGTCTGGATTTGGAGTCACACTCAAAATTAAAGTGGAAAACCACACTACAGGCTGATCCAACTTTGATGTAATGTCCTTAAAACAAGTCAAAATGAGGCTCAGTAGTGTGTATGACCTCCCTACAACGCCTGGGCATGCTCCTGATGAGGTGTCAGATGGTCTCCTGAGGGATCTCCTCCCAGACCTGGACTAAAGCATCCGCCAACTCCTGGACAGTCTGTGGTGCAACGTGGCGTTGGTGGATGGAGCGAGACATGATGTCCCAGATGTGCTCAATTGGATTCAGGTCTGGGGAACGGGCGGGCCAGTCCATAGGATCAATGCCTTCCTCTTGCAGGAACTGCTGACACACTCCAGCCACATGAGGTCTAGCATTGTCTTGCATTAGGAGGAACCCAGGGCCAACCGCACCAGCATATGGTCTCACAAGGGGTCTGAGGATCTCATCTTGATACCTAATGGCAGTCAGGCTACCTCTGGCGAGCACATGGAGGGCTGTGCGGCCCCCCAAAGAAATGCCACCCCACACCATGACTGACCCACCGCCAAACCTGTCATGCTGGAGGATGTTGCAGGCAGCAGAACGTTCTCCACGGCGTCTCCAGACTCTGTCACGTCTGTCACATGTGCTCAGTGTAAACCTGCTTTCATCTGTGAAGAGCACAGGGCGCCAGTGGCGAATTTGCCAATCTTGGTGTTCTCTGGCAAATGCCAAACGTCCTGCACGGTGTTGGGCTGTAAGCACAACCCCCACCTGTGGACGTCGGGCCCTCATACCACCCTCATGGAGTCTGTTTCTGACCATTTGAGCAGACACATGCACATTTGTGGCCTGCTGGAGGTCATTTTGCAGGGCTCTGGCAGTGCTCCTCCTCTTCCTCCTTGCACAAAGGCGGAGGTAGCGGTCCTGCTGCTGGGTTGTTGCCCTCCTACGGCCTCCTCCACGTCTCCTGATGTACTGGCCTGTCTCCTGGTAGCGCCTCCATGTTCTGGACACTACGCTGACAGACATAGCAAACCTTCTTGTCACAGCTCGCATTGATGTGCCATCTTGGATGAGCTGCACTACCTGAGCCACTTGTGTGGGTTGTAGACTCCGTCTCATGCTACCACTAGAGTGAAAGCACCGCCAGCATTCAAAAGTGACCAAAACATCAGCCAGGAAGCATAGGAACTGAGAAGTGGTCACCACCTGCAGAACCACTCCTTTATTGGGGGTGTCTTGCTAATTGCCAATAATTCCCACCTGTTGTCTATTCCATTTCCACAACAGCATGTGAACTTTATTGTCAATCAGTGTTGCTTCCTAAGTGGACAGTTTGATTTCACAGAAGTGTGATTGACTTGGAGTTACATTGTGTTGTTTAAGTGTTCCCTTTATTTTTTTGAGCAGTGTATAAAGTGGCTAGTGATAAATTGATTACATCAATTTTTACATGATTAAAGTGGCTAGAGTTGAGTCAGTATGTTGGCAGCAACCACTCGATGTTAGTGATGGCTGTTTAACAGTCTGATGGCCTTGAGATTGAAAAACAGCTTCTGTCTCTCGGTCACCGCTTTGATGCACCTATACTGACCTCGCCTTCTGAATGATAGCGGGGTGAACAGACAGTGGCTCGGGTGGTTGTTGTCCTTGATGATCTTTATGGCCTTCCTGTGACATCGGGTGGTGTAGGTGTCCTGAAGGGCAGGTAGTTTGCACCCGGTGATGCGTTGTGCAGACCTCACTCCCCTCTGGAGAGCCTTACAGTTATGAGCGGAGCAGCTGCCGTACCAGGTGGGGATACAGCCCGACTGGATGCTCTCGATTGTGCATCTGTAAAAGTTTGACTGTTTTTGGTGACAAGCTGAATTTCTTCAGCCTCCTGAGTTTTAAGAGGCGCTGCTGCGCCTTCTTCACCACGCTGTCTGTGTGGGTGGACCATTTCAGTTTGTCTGTGATGTGTACGCCGAGGAACTTTCCACCCTCTCCACTACTGTCCCGTCAATGTAGATAGGGGGCTGCTCCCTCTGCCATTTCCTGAAGTCCACGATCATCTCCTTTGTTTTGTTGACATTGAGTGTGAGGTTATTTTCCTGACGCCACACTCCGAGGGCCCTCACCTCCTCCCTGTAGGCCGTCTCGTCGTTGTTGGTAATCAAGCCTACCACTGTAGTGTCGTCTGCAAACTTTATGATTGAGTTGGAGGCGTGCATGGCCACACCGTCGTGGGTGAACAGGGAGTACAGGAGAGGGCTGAGAACGCACCCTTGTGGGGACTAAGTGTTGAGGATCAGCGGGGTGGAGATGTTGTTACCTACCCTCACCACCTGGGGGCGGCCCGTCAGGAAGTCCAGGACCCAGTTGCACAGGGCGCAGGTATTCCTCTTGTATATTTCTCTACCATAAGCCACCACCAACAATTTAGAGAATTTGGCAGTACGTCCAACCGGCCTCACAACCGTAGACCACGTGTAACCACGCCAGCCCAGGACCTCCACATTCGGCTTCTTCACCTGCGGGATCTTCTGAATCCAGCAAACCGGACAGCTGATGAAACTGGGTTTGCACAGCTTTAGAATTTCTTCACAGTCCGCTTATCTGCGTGCTCGTTGACCTGACTGCAGTTCGGCGTCGTAACGGACTTCAGTGGGCAAATGCTCACCTTTGATGGCCACTGGCACGTTGGAGAAGGGTGCACTTCACGGATGAATCCCAGTTTCAAACTGTACCACAGGTATTGAAGAGTGGGACAACATTCCACAGGCCACAATCAACAGCCTGATCAACTCTACGCGAAGGAGATGTCGTGCTGCATAAGGCCAATGGTGGTCACACCAGAAACACTGGTTTTCTGATCCATGCCCCTACCTTTTAAAAACTTCTTTTTTTTATTTTTTATTTTTTTTAAATCTGTGACCAACAGATGCATATGTTATCCCAGTCATGTGAAATCCATAGATTAGTGCCTAATGAATTTATTTAAATTGACTGATTTCTTTATATGAACTATAACTCAGTAAATATTTGAAATTGTTGCATATTGCGTTTATACTTTTCAGTGTCTTCGGAAAGTATTCAGAACCCTTGACTTTTTCCACATTTTGTTAGGTTACAGCCTTATTCTAAAATCGTGTTTTCCCTCAATCTACACACAATACCCCATAATGACAAAGCAAAAAAACAGGTTTTTAGAAATGTTTGCTATAATTTATATTAAAAAAATAACATTTACTTAAGTATTCAGACCCTTTACGCAGTACTTTGTTGAAGCACCTTTGGCAGCGATTACAGCCTCAAGTCCTCTTGGGTATGACGCTACAAGCTAGGCGCATCTGTATTTGGAGAGTTTCTCCCATTCTTCTCTGCAGATTCTCTCAAGCTCTGTCAGGTTGGATGGGGAGCGTTGCTGCACAACTATTTTCAGGTCTCTCCAGAGATGTTCGATCGGCTGGGCCACTCAAGGACATTGAGACTTGTTTGGCATTTGTCTGTTGAAGTGTGATTCATCACTCCGGAGAACGCATTTCCACTGCTTGAGAGTCCAATGACGGCGAGCTTTACACCACTCCAGCCGATGCTGCTTGGCCATGGAAAACCCATTTCATGAAGCTTCCGTTGAACAGTTCTTGTGCTGACGTTGATTCCAGAGGCAGTTTGGAACTCGGTAGGGAGTTCCAAACTATGCGCCAGCACTCGACAGTCCCGTTCTGTGAGCTTGTGTGTCCTACCACTTCGTGGCTGAACCGTTGTTGCTCCTGGACATTTCCACTTCACAATAACAGCACTTAAAGTTGACCGTGGCAACTCTAGCAGGGCAGAAATTTGACGAATTGACTTCTTGGAAAGGTGGCATCTTATGACGGTGCCACGTTGAAAGTCACTGAGCTCTTCAGTAAGGGCATTCGACTGCCAATGTTTGTGTATGGAGATTGCATGGCCGTGTACTCAAACGTATACACCTGCCAGCAGCGGGTATGGCTGAAATAGCCAAATACAAAAGTATGTGGACATCCCTTCAAATTGGTGTATGTATATTTGATAGATATTTTTAACATTTCAATTTCTTATCCTTTACAGGCCCAGCTGGAGGGGATCATTGCCCCAAAAAAGTGATTCCTTCATTCCACAAGTGATCTATATCCAGCAGATTTCAGATGGTCCAACACAGCAGTATGTAATAAAAGTCTACTTCATAACCATAAAGCCTTGTGTTACTATAGCAGAATAAAATGTAAAAAAACCAAATTATTTGTTCATATTCTTTATTTTATGGTATGACATGTATATTTGGATAAAAATTGTCACTTGATGTTTTTTTTTCATCCAAAAGTGCAGTACATATCCTGGGTGCCAGTGTTTCTGCTCTCTAGCCAACTCCTTATGGAATTGTCGTGCCAAATTTGACAGTTCCATAAGGAGTTAGCAAAATAATGAATACAGACTGGCACCCAGGCTATGCAGTACAAGTGTACTTTTTTTGGGGGGGGGGGGATGACAGACTCATCCTTTCACTTTGCAGTGAAGCTCCATATGAGTTTAAGTAATAGTTTGACGCAAGTGATCATTGTCACTTCGCTGAAGGTCACTCAGGATCAGGTTAATGCGTCAAGCATTAAGAGGTTAATCAAAACCTAATTTACTCAATGCCCCTTACCCAAATCACTTTCCATCAAGATACCAAGAGTAGGTACCAAGATTCTTAAAACAATTCATTACAATGACATGGTCATTAAAATAAATATTTGTTAGAAATATCCCAGTTTGGTCTCATGGACCCCAGACTAGCGCTTCAATCTCTTGGCTTTCTTGCCCTCGCTGGGCGCCGTAGGTATCTTTCTGTTCTTGTTCTTGTTCTTGACGTTGTGTGTTTCGTAATAGCGCGTTCCAACTTTCTTCACCTTCTGAGCACGATCCGCTGCTCTCCTCTGCAGGGGGGGGGGGAGACAAATGAGGGAGATTTAAGCCTGAGGAAGAACAGTGCCTTCATTCATTCCATTAACAATAGCGGTAGGGGAGCGGCCATCCATCGAAGGCATCCAGTCTAGATAGATAGGCCTGTTTGATGTCAAACAACAGGGTAAGTGAACACGCAGTACCTGCTTGGATGTTAGACTTCTGTTTGGACGCATGGGCTCCTCTGCCTCATCGGTTTTCCTCTTCTTGCCAACCTGTGTTACGGCTGAAGAACAAAAGGTTGGCCAGTAAGTGGATGACCCGTAGGCATGGAATTACTAAAACACTTAATATGACATTCCCATTCTATTTATATGGTTTGATTGCTTGTTTGGTTTCAGTTTGACAGCGGTCTTTGGCCAAATACCTACTCTAATTATACATTCTATCTGCTGCTATCCATGAAAACTTGTATAAAGTCTGTACTTTGTGTAAAGGAAAGTGCATATTTTGCTAGAAGGCCCTTTTATTCTTTGATGGAATACATTTGCCGGGTTAAAAGAAAATACATCCCATGACTGAAACTTAAGTTGATCTCAGATCAAATGTCTGCAGAGGGAAGTGAAACTCCCCTTTCATGTAAAAAAATAATCATGACCATTATGCTTTTAGGGAAAGAGGATCATTTTGTACATGTATTAAACTGCAAGGTAGACCAATTCCAGTCCTTTTCAATTGGAAAAAGAATCCATATGACAGAAATCCATGACAGAACTTTAACCCCTGCATTTGGCATGTCAGGTAAGCCCACAAAGGAAAATCACAAATAAGTTTAAATGAAGTTGTTACCTTTAGGTTGAGGTTTATTCGCCGCCTGCTTCACTTTCATGTCTGTGAGCACTTTGTCAGAGAATGCCTTCGGAATCCTGTACAAAAAAAAGAACAGTAGAAAGAGTCGTCACATATAACCTCATTACTCCCCAGTTTAGTCCTGTTGGAATTTGCTGAGCCGACAATGGAAAGCAAATTGGCCGCAGACGACTCTTATTTGACGTTGTTGAGCGAGGGCGTGAGCTGAAGTTCACCAGCGAGAGAGACAGTTGGTGAGTACGCGGAACATGACATAAATGGTGATGGAAAACCCCATCTATCAGACATAACGGTATGAGCAGCTGCCAATCCCCAGGTGCCTGGACAGTGAAAAATGGGGCATGTTTCACCTCAAAGGACCCAGGCACCCTTCATCTCTCTACGGCTTCGTCCCAAATGGCATCCCATTTCCTACATGGAGCACTACTTTTGTAGTTCACTATATAGGGAATAGGGTGCCACTTGGGACAGAGCTATGCCTGTCTTTTGGACAAGCTCTGGGGTTGATGTGGGTTTGTTAGAAAATAATAAAGCACATCTTCAGAACAAGACTGAAATGATAAGTGGTGGGGAGAACTGAGAAGAATAAGACAAACCGGATGGCGGAGAAGCGCTTGAGTCTGGCCCGGTCCAGGAACTGCTTGTACTTCGCAATCTTCCCATCCAGCTCGCGGATCGTCTCACGCGAACTCTTTTTTTCCTCCACCTTGGCAGGCTGACCGGCTGGGGTGGCGGCGGCACCCTCAGCATCTCCAGCTGCTGTTTCCCCACCCCCCTTCTCTTCATCTCCATTTTCCTCTTCCTCATCCACGTCCGAGCCGGATAGGTCCGAAAAAACGAGGTAGTCGGTCTGCACGGGTGCCAGGTCTTCATCGTTGAACTCGGGCGCCACATTGATCTTGCCGAAGTTCTGCCGTACGTTAGAGAGGATCTTCTGCACCTGCTCATGTTTGTGTTTCTGCTGCTGCTGGGCCTCCTGCTCGGCCGACACGGCAGCCACCACCTCCTCGCTCTGCTCCTCTGTTGCTCCTTCTTCCTGTACATGCTCTGTAGCTTCTGGTGCCCCCTCCACTGGTAGTACATCCTTGCCCTGAAAACAACACACCAGTCAGTACAACTTTCATAATCATGGCTAGGTTCCGGTTCTCCTGAAGTGTGAACTTGCACACTCATTCAACATGGATTTTAAAATGATGGAAACTCCCTCCAGCCAATGCTTACACCAATCCAAGAGGGAGTGTGCAAGTGCACACTTCAGGAGAAAGGTAGAGAATCAGGATGCATGCAGACCATGTGTACATTTCAGATTGAGTGGACAAAATTGCCCACCTGCCATCTTGTTGCTCACCTGAAAGGACCACAAAGACAATAAGACTTTGGGTTTTAGCCTCAATCATTTTAATGTATGCATTGTTGTCCCTGGCTGGAGCAGCTTTATCTATTTTTACTTGTCAAATAAAGCAAATAAAAAAAGAACTTGAGCAAAGAAAGTCAATGTGGCAAGGCCTGTGATGATATTTTACATTTAGCCAGAGGGTGGCAGACTCTAACCAGAATGTGTGCTAACATTACTGTTGAGAATGTCTCTATTTTCGTATGCGAGGGAGAGGGTTTTATTCCGGCCGTTCGTCCACCTCTCACCTCATGCTCTCCCTCACAGCCAGGGGGTTTTACGAAAAAGGGGATGCGTCCTCTCTGCCAGTCGTTCAGCACCATTTTGGAGACACAGGGAAGGTCTGGCTCACCCCCCTGCAACAGATAATGCATTAGGGAAACATGAGAAGAAAATAAAGTAGGAATAAATGGAGCGTCCTTATATGCCACTCGGGATTGATGGGTTCTAAGTAAGCTTTCGGGTCAAGTGTAGAATTTCAAACTGATCAAGAAAATGGCCCAAACAAAAACAGAGTATGTTTAGGGAAGATCATTTTTACCACTGACCTACAGCTTGTCAAATACAAAGATATATCCTGAATATAACATACACCTTTCAGGACTAAAGTATATTGTGACATTCAAATTCCCTTGACCACAAAGAGTTAGAAAGATAATTCAGATAGATGAAAGATGGTCAGAAATGAAGACAAGCAGCCCAGACCATGTAGCCTGGTGGTCTCAGATCTGTGCCATCTTGCCAATCCATATGGTCATTAGCATGCCAAACAACAATCATACCCTGTACTGCAATTACCCTGTACTGTGACTTCAGCCCCCATTGATACACTCCAGGGTTATGTTAATTAAGTACCAAACGAGACAACTGACTGAAACAGGGAGGGACTATCCGGTCGTGTCCAATAAGAAACACTTCTGTTTTCGGTTAAAATGTTTTCCCTACAGTGTGCGCTAATTAATATGACACAGGTCCTGACCTTAAGGAGTTTGCCCATGCGCATCGCCAGTTTCTCCAGGAAGTCCTCTGGGGAGCTCCAGGTGGGGATGCGGTACGTCTTCTGGATGTACTCTGGTTTGGCCCGCTCTAGCACCGCCGGGATATGCTCCTCCGGGTTACGGATCTTCTCCACTTGCACCTGGGAAACAGCAGTGAAGCATACAGTGATACAATTGTTAGGTTAGAAATGCTACAGGTTTAGACATGGAAGTATAAAAATAAAAAAAAATTGGTGAGAAAGTTAGACGCACAAATATCATACCCCCTAGACATGCTAACCTCTCACCATTACAATAACAGGGGAAGTTAGCAATTTGTTCATCTAACTTTCTTACCCATCATTATTCACTATTCATTAAGGACTATCTGTAATCATGGTAGCATCCACATTAATATACAAGCGTTTAGAAACATTCTATTCTCCATGAAAGTGACTTCAAAATGATACAGTATTTACCTTTCATTTCTATTGGGCACAAAATTATCTGAAACGCAACTAAAACAAACTACAAATGCATCCAACGAGTTCGTAGAGTCACAAGCTTGATGAAATCACTGCGTGCTAGGAATATGGGACCAAATACTCAACTTTAATACACAAGTGAATTTGTCCCAATATTTTTAGTCCCCTAAAAGTAATTTCCAAACAGATTACCCAACATGGATGAAAATATCCTCAAATTAAAGCTGACTGTCTGCACTTTAACCATTTCAAATCCAAAGTGCTGGAGTACAGAGCCAAAACTATTTTCCACTGTGCCAATACTTTGAGCTCACTATATAACCCTGCCTGCTCAAATAAAACAATAAAAAATGGTTTACTACAAACAAAACAACCATATAGATTATTGATGGAGAAAAATAACATACCACTCCTTTCAACACGATGTCGCTCTCGCTGTCTTCAGAGGGGTAAACTACACCTGGGCAGTCGATGAGGAAGATGCGTCGCATCAGGGTGATGTACTGCCACACCTGGAAGAAGAGATGTAGCAGAAATGAAGACCCTACTGCATCAACAAAACAGATCTTAAAAAAAGAGGACAAACCATTCAGAGCGCACCCCAGAACCGTCCACATTTACTTTGTCAGCCAACAAGGTGAGTAGAACTAGCGAACAGCAAAAGCACTAGTTTATGTCAATCTACTATCCCCCATAGTACAAAAGTTGAACTAGTGTATTCTGCCATTAGCGGGAAAACACGATTATCAAAAGTGACCGCAAATGCAATTATGAATGTAATGCTTTTATTATATTATGGTGAAAATTATCTTCCTCAAACTTGAAACTCACGAGTTGTGCATGTATGCCAGTTAGGCTCTATACCCACTGTAAAGCGGATTAACTCGTTTCGTTTTAAGAAGGTATTTTGCTACTTTGGTTGTGATATAAACCTTAACAAAACATATACAGTAGGCCTACATGAGGTGTTGGAAAAGGTGGGCCAAACAAGCCCCCATTAACATCGACGGGGCTGTAGTGGAGCAGGTCGAGAGTTAAGTTCCTTGGTGTCCACGTCACCAACAAACTATCATGGTCCAAACACACCAAGACAGTCGTGAAGAGGGCACGACAACACCTTTTCCCCCTCAGGAGACTGAAAAGATTTGGCATCGGTCCCCAGATCCTCAAAATGTTCTACAGCTGTACCATCGAGAGCATCCTGACCGGTTGCATCACCGCCTGGTGTGGCAACTGCTCGGCATCTGACCGTAAGGCACTACAGAGGGTAGTGCGTAAGGCCCAGTACATCACTGGAGCCAAGCTTCCTGCCATCCAGGACCTATATAATAGGCGGTGAAGCGGAAAGCCCAAAATATTGTCAGAGACTCCAGTCACCCAAGTCATAGACTGTTTTCTCTGCTACCGCACGGCAAACGCTACCAGAGCGCCAAGTCTAGGACCAAAAGGCCCCTTAACAGCTTCGACCCCCAAGCCATAAGTCTGCTGAACAATTAATCAAATGGCCACCGGACTATTTACATTGACACCCCCCCCATTTGTTTTGTACACTGCTGCTACTAGCTGTTTTATCTATGCCACTTCACCCCTACCTACATATACAAATGACCTCGACTAACCTGTACTCCCGCACACTGACTCGGTACCGGTGCCCCCTGTATATAGCCTCGTTATTATGTTATTGTGTTACTTTATTGGTAAATATTTTCTTAACCAACAGTGCAGTTCAAGAAGAGTTAAGGGCTTGTAAGTAAGCATTTCATGGTAAGGTCTACACTTGTGTTTGGCGTATGTGACAAATAAAGTTTGATTTGAAGTCACAAAAAAAGGTATGCATTGTTTCTTGCCTTACACTGGGCATCATCCACAAGTGATAGGCTAATATTGTAACCCATCAAACTATTCTTGATTTAAATATTCTTTACATATACACTAAATAAAATCTGCGAAATGTATTTAGAATGGAACATTATCATGCACCTGTCTCGAAACAGGGGCAGGGGGAAAAAAAATACATGTAATCTATGCTTAAATAGCAAATGGAGGATGCTTTTCTCGTGATTCATTTTCATGCCTGCCAGGTAGGCTATACTCCTGTTGCAAAGACAAGCAATGTGCTTAATTCTAGGAAAGTTGAGATATATAGTAGACCTAGCCTATAGAAAGGTGATGGGAACCTCTTCTTTTTAATAGAAGCCATCACTCTGTTTTCTTACGCAATTGCATAGCCTATAGAAATGTTGCGGAACATGAGCTCTCATGAAGTGTTTGACAATGCAAATGTCATCAAAAATATAAAATCAGAGTGATTAGAAGGACAGAGCGCCGAGTACCTGGCAGTTAGCGAGTTTGGTAGGCTACTAATGATCATCAGCCGTATCAGAGCTTGGAGAAGCCTAATTAGCATGACTAAACAGTCACGTAGAATTTGACTACCTTCATGACTGCTGGTGTGGCGGTAATACGGTCACCGTAACAGCCCTAATCAGGGCCCTAATCACCGCCGTGTTGTCGGCAAACTTAAAGTGTTGGAGTCGTGCGTGGCTAGGCACCAAAACTGGGTGGTTGGTAATTTATAGTCTTACAAATCTATACATACGTTTGTTCATTTCAATGATAATCAATCATACAAAACTAGATTCTATCCACTTCCTCATTCTCTGACTAGTTGTTGCATAGAGATCGCAATGTTGTATGGGTCTCAAATGGCGCTGCCCGTGTGCTTACAGACGCTAGAATGGGACAGATAAAACATTACTAGCTCTATAAATCTCTATGCAACAATGGGAAAATAATGAGAAAGTGGATAGAATCTCAGATCTTATGATTATCAGTGAAATCACGTTTCACATTGAATTTATAAACTACAAAATGGTAAGACCTATTTTTAATGTAAAAGTTTATGTCACTCTGCACACAAGCTTGTTAGCTAGTTCTGGTCTAGCGCGCAACTCCAGGCAGCATTACGTGTAATGTCCAACGTTAGTTAAGCCAAATCTCTGAAATTCAAAGACATTAAAGTAGGTATAATTCTGTAGGCCTAATTCAGATAATGCATGTCATAAGAACAAGATGCACAGTGCTCTCCTCACCCACAAAATGTCAGACCCTACACTACGTGCACAATTATTAGGCAAGTGAGTATTCTGATCTTAGCATTATTTCTATGCACATTTTCCAACTCCAAACCATATAAACTTGAATGCTTATTGGATTTAAATCATTTTCAGGTGATATGTATTTGTGTAATGAGGGAGGGTGTGGCGAAAGTGAATAACATATTCAAGGTGTGCGTAATTATTAGGCAGCCTCATTACCTCAGGTAAAATGGGCCAAAAAATAGATTTAACTGACACTGAAAAGTCAAACATTTTAAAATTCCTTTCAGACAGATGCAACACTCTCGAAAAAACTATTGAGGCGTGACCACCGGACAATCAAATGTTTTGTTGCGAATAGTCAAAACGCATGGAGAAGAACAGGCACAAATTAACTGCAAAAGACTTGAGAAGAATTAAACGTCAAGCTACCAGGAACCCATTATCCTCCAGTGCCACCGTATTCCAGAACTGCAACCTACCTGGAGTGTTCAAAAGTACAAGGTGTCAAGTGCTCAGAGACATGGCCAAGGTCAAGAAGGCTGAAACACGACCACCACTGAATAAGATTCACAAGTTGAAGCATCAAGATTGAAAAATCTGTCCTCAGGTATTATTTCTTTGCCCAAAGGTTTTATGGACAGATGAAATGAGAGTGACTCTTGATGGACGGGCCCGTGGCTGGATCAGTAATGGACACAGGGCGCCACTTTGAGTCAGGCGCCAGCAAGGTGGAGGACGGGTACTGGTATGGGCTGCTATCATTAAGGATGAGGTAGTTGGACCTTTTCGGGTTGAAGACGGACTGAAACTCAACTCCCAAACATACTGCCAGTTTCTGGAAGATTCTTTCTTCAAGCAGTGGTATAGGAAGAAGTCCTCAGCATTCAAGAAGGCCATGATCTTCATGCAGGACAATGCTCCATCACATGCATCCAAGTACTCCACTGCTTGGCTAGCCAGCAAGGGCCCCAAAGATGCCTGAATAATGACCTGGCCCCCTTTCTCACCTGACTTAAATCATATTGAGAACTTCTGGGCCCTTCTCAAACCTGAGGGAAGACAATACACTTCTTTGAACAGCATTTGGGAGGCTGTGGTTGCTGCTTCAGCAAAAGTTGATCGTGAACAGACAGACTCCATGGATGGAAGGCTCATGGCAGTTATTGAAAAGGAGAGTGGCTATATTGGTCACTGAATATTTTTGAAAGGCCAAAAATGTTATTTAATTGTCATTGTGTGTTACTTATCTTCTACACTTACTCTAAAAATGTAGAATAAACAAGTGAGTGGGGAGAAATTATTTTTGTAATTTAGTTGCCTAATAATCGTGCACACATATATTCCTGTGAAAAAAACAAAAAACTCACTTTCCTTTGTTAAACACTCAGGTTTGAGGTACATAACATTTGATTGACTGAAACCATTGTGTTTGTTCAACAATAAAATGAATCCTGAGGAATACATTTTGCCTAATAATTGTGCACGCAGTGTACACTTGTCTGTCCAATGCATGTACATAGCTTGCCCGCTCCATAGCAAGCAGCTCTATCCATTGGTGAAGTAATTTAATGTTGAGGTAAATTGTTAAAAGTATCGATTTCAGAGGTTTAAAAAGGAACACAAAATAACAGACTAAACAACTGGGAAATGATTTCAGTTCCAACCCCTGGTAAGGTCCCCTGCTTTTGAGAGGAGCTGGCCACTGTACTAAGAATCACATTGCTTTTCTCTTCTGCCTGAAAACCAATACTCATATCCCCATTTGGACAACGGAAGGAAACATTTGACAAGCTTTTTCTTCTTCTTTATACACAGAACATAAAACGCATTGCACATCCATTCAAACAACCAGGGCGAGAGAGAGAGAGTTAGACAGGAGGGCCAGCCTAATGCTGAACAACCTTGTTTGGCCACAGACAGGCAGACAGACAGACAGACGCTAGCAGCCTCTGGCGAGAGCCACCTTGCAATGGGCGATAAACTCTCGCTGGTTACGCGCCGATCTGATAGATCCCAAAGCGGAGGGGGAAAAAAAAACGTTGATCTCGTTTGCACGCTCACAGCTCTAGCAACAGACAGCCAACTCCGATACTATCACCCTGAGTGGGGTTTCCAGACCTCCAGATCCACCGTTTGGTTCCAAACAGGATGAACAGGTCCAGAGAGAGGAACTGAAGAATGAGGGTTATTGTTTCTTGCTTTTTGGCCACGTCTCTGCCAGGTATCAGACGTGTATAATCGAGGCGGAGGGTTTAAATACATATACTTCAGCGCATCGTTGGGAAGTTACTTAGGATATGAGTAGCACACTGATACACAAACAATGCAGCCGCCAACATTCTATTCTGTGCTCTCTCTTAGCAATCAAGGGAATTGCGTGAGATCGTCCCCCCTGCATTGGCCATTATTGAGATTACATGGACGTATGTACATTGCTCATCATGACACCCCAGGTATCAACATGGGCTTATGTTCAAGTGTTTTTATTTTAAAAAGGTATATTTGAGGGGAACAATACCATACCTTGGTCTCACCGGCGAGGGGTGCCACGTTGCAGACCTTCTTGGAGCGTAGCGTGTTGATGACGGAGCTCTTTCCCACGTTGGGGTAGCCGATGAACCCAACGCTGATCTGCTTCTTGTCTGTGTGGAGCTGAAAAGGCAAAACAAGTTAAAATAGCAGTTTCCTGAACAACAGTCTATACTTAACCCATCTTCAATTCCGGACAGCAACAACTCCAGACCACACTTTGATGTTGGCCAAAACTAATAAAACACGTGACCATGTAATCTAAAAAAGCTTGTTTTCACAGGCAAAAAATAGCTACTGGAAGCAGATAAGTCTACACCATGGATCAAAAATCTGTCAAAACCAAGAGGTAGGTATAAATATTAGTCTCTAAACTTTTCTCCCGAAAGGTAAAATTCTAACAGCCACTTTTTTTGTACAACCCGATCATGGCAACATTGGTATGTTTTTCCTATTCAACACGGTTATCTTAAACCCAACAAAGAAATTGTCAGCGATATACCTTTCAACTTGATTTAACTAAGCCTGTGCTCTCCTGAGCATCCAAGGCCCTGTTTTATGGCCCGTGCGTACCAAAAATAGCTTGGCAGCAGATGTGAGGACCCCGTGCGGAGCCGTATGCTCATAAGGGTGGTTAGAGTCGGGTGCCATGACAAAAGTTGGCCATTTGTACCAACCTCTGCTCCTTAGGGACCTACTTTTGACCAAATGGGGAGTTTAGTTCGGTCCGTGTGGAGTGGGGGACTCGTGTGTGAGAAGGCGGTGCCTACCTTGCCAAACTGCCTGAGGAGTTGGATGAGGGAGCCCTTGCCGAACGAGTTGGTGAGGCTGGCATGGAAGGCCAGGGTGGGGTACTCGGCGGAGAGCACGGCTACCCAGCGTTTCTGGTTCGAAGACAACAAAACAGACAGACCTAAGTCAGACAGACATGGACATACATTTACTCTATGTGAAATGTTAGTTTGCACAGCACGTGTGTCAGTATGTCGATAATAGTCTACAAACCAGGCGAATATCAAACACATCAAATATCCTGCAAGTATGTACAATTCAGTTGGCCATTGAACAATTTATGTATCATTGCTCTAGGGGTCGGGCAGAATCTTCTCCTATGCTGATGGAGTAAATAATATACTTTTGAGCGGGAATGAGAGGTGGTTACACAAGATTAGCACTGAAGAATAACCCATTTAAAACACAGGCACAAACAGTGTGTCATTTCAATGTAAGTCTGACATTCATTCATAATGTGTGCTGAACAGTGCATCTCCAGCAAAATCCTGCAGCACATCATGAAAACAGTTGGCGCGGACACCATCCTTCCTGTTTTGGTGACCCCCGAATCCATCCACCCACACACACACACACTATTTGAGGCCACAAGCTACCCTTTGTCAAGGTAGAGCAAGCATGATACGGGATTGAAAGAAAAAAAAAGTTGTGGATAACTACTTACATAAAACTCCTGAGAACATCAACTCACTCCAGAAAACAATTGACATAGAAGGCATTGCCAGTCTTGATCATATATTAGTCTCTTGATCAAACACTACTGAGCCAAACCAAACTGAGCTGGTTTATTTTCCATCTGCCATAGTTGCTGGAACCGTGTTGAAAAAGACAATGTGAAAAGAAAGACAGCTCAGTACAGTTTGGGCCGGCACAATAGCATGAACGGGGTACATGTGTAGGCTTGGCCAGAGGTGTGGACTCGAGTCACATGACTTGGACTCGAGACGGACCGAAATCACAATGATGACTTGAGACACGACTTGATAGAAAATAAAACTTGAGACTTGGAGCCTTAAGACTCTGGACTCAACTTAGACTTGAAATGATCTGGGCAGGTTGTGTCACTACTCACCATGCAGCCAGACAGCATCGCACTTGAAATAAAACGGATTGGCTTGTGAAACGCACACTCGCCCCTCTGATTGGACCAGCAAGCTGTCAATCAACACAGGTCGGGTGGGGGCAGAGCATCAAGCAACAATTACTAGCATAGCTGGTCTTACCGTGTGTCAAAATTGCTTGCAATTGATAATTGAGTTACGAAGCTTGCATTAGGAATTTGTTGCTAAATTAAGAATTACAAAATCAAAATAATGAAAAGGGCTGTCTGGTAGCCTCAATAGATGGTCACAAAATCGTTTGTCTGTAGGACTATAAAAAAAGGTTCTATCTGCACAAAGCATAGTTCTGAGATATTGAGCATCAGATTTAACATACTAGATATCAGAACTGTTTTGTAGTGAATAATAATTGTTTTAACCCATTAAAGGTCCTCACCATAAAAAAGGTACCTAAAGTAGAGTATCAAAATCCTGCAACATTAGAAAATGATTTACCATCTGCAATTGCAGATAGAACTTCATGACTCTGAAATGTCAATCTTTGTTCAGCCATAAGTTTGACACTTGTTCTATGTTCAGTTTTTAAGAAGCCTTTAGCTATTTGAATCGGCAGGGACTGGGAAACTGGTCAGAATTGAAGGATCAGACGAATTACTGTCATCACTGAACAACGATGTGACATTTACTATATATTTTTTTCTTCCTTTATTTAACTAGGCAAGTCAGTTAAGAACAAATTCTTATTTTCAATGACGGCCTAGGAACAGTGGGTTAACTGCCTTGTTCAGGGGCAGAACGACAGATTTTGTACCTCGTCAGCTCGGGGAATCGATCCTGCAACCTTTCGGTTACTAGTCCAACGCTCTAACCACCAGGCTACCTGCCACCCCTTTAAAGATACGTTTTTTGCTTGTGTGCCATTATTGCTGGTTAGACTAGCCTAAAGCATACAGTGCCTTGCAAAAGTATTCACCACCTTGGCTTTTTTCCTATTTTGTTGCATTTTATTTGGATTTCATGTAATGGACATACACAAAATAGTCCAAACTGGTGAAGCAAAAAGTATTATTACCTGTTTAAAAAGAAAACTGAAAAGTGGTGCGTGGATATGCATTCACCCCCTTTGCTATGAAGCTCCTAAATAAGATCTGGTGCAACCAATTACCTTCAGAAGTCACATAATTAGTTAAATCCCACATGTGTGCAATCTAAGTGTCACATGATCGCAGTACATATACACACCTGTTCTGAAAGGCCCCAGAGTCTGCAACACCACTAACAAGCGGCACCATGAAGACCAAGGAGCTCTCCAAACAGGTCAGGGACAAAGTTGTAGAGAAGTACAGATCAGGGTTGAGTTATAAAGAAATATCCAAAACGTTGAACATCCCACAGAGCACCATGGCACTTCAACAAACCTGCCAAGAGAGGCCACCCACCAAAACTGACAGACCAGGCAAGGAGGGCATTAATCAGAGAGGCAACAAAGACAACCCTGAAGGAGCTGCAAAGCTCCACAGCGGAGATTGGAGTATCTGTCCATACGACCAGTTTAAGCCGTACACTCCAGAGCTGGGCTTTAAGGAAAAGTGGGCAGAAAAAAAACATTGCTTAAAGAAAAAAATAAGCAAACACGTTTTGTGTTTGCCAAAAGGCATGCGGGAGACTCCCCAAACATAAGAAGGTACTCTGGTCAGATGAGACTAAAATTGAGCTTTTTGGCCATCAAGGAAAACGCTGTCTGGCACAAACCCAACACCTCTCATCACCCCGAGAATACCATTCCCACAGTGAAGCATGGTGGTGGCAGCATCATGCTGTGGGGATGTTTTTCCCCATCGGCAGGGACTGGGAAACTGGTCAGAATTGAAGGAATGATGGATGACGCTAAATGCAGGGAAATTCTTGAAGGAAACCT